>NC_143033.1:86231128-86371128 GCF_057628025.1 Oncorhynchus mykiss
CCCTCTGCTGTTTCCTGAAGTCCAAGATCATCTCCTTTGTTTTGTTGATGTTGAGTGAGAGGCTGTTATCCTGACACCACACTCCGAGTGCCCTCACTTCCTCCCTGTAGGCTGTCTCGTTGTTGGTAATCAAGCCTACAACTGTTGTGTCGTCTGTAATCTTGATGATTGAGTTGGAGGCGTGCATGGCCACGCAGTTATGGGTGAACAGGGAGTACTGGAGGGGGCTGAGAACGCTCAAGCTTAATGATAAGCTTGGAGGGTACTATGGTGTTGAATGCTGAGCTATAGGCAATGAACAGCATTCTTACATAGGTATTCCTCTTGTCCAGATGGGATAGGGCAGTGTGCAGTGTGATGGCGATTGCATCATCTGTGGACCTATTGGGGTGGTAAGCAAATTGAAGTGGATCATGGGTGACAGGTAAGGTGGAGGTGTTATGATCCTTGACTAGTCTCTCAAAGCACTTCATTATGACAGAAGTGAGTGCTGCTGGGCGATAGTCATTTAGTTCAGTTACCTTTACATTCTTGGGTAAGCCAAGCGGTCTCTGTTTCAGGCCAGGTACAAACCAATCACAGCTGATTCATCGGATAATAATAATTAATTTTAGGAACTGGGCCTGACCACAAGCCTTATCCTGTTCCCCCAATAGAGTCCTTCTGAATCCTTCTGGGTCCCATGGCATATTTTGAAAGCTTCACTATTGTTTGTTATTATATCGATCTAAATATATTTTTAGTAGATAAACATTATGACAGTTGTGTCCAGCAGCTTTTTAATAACAGCTTGTTTTTATTCATATGAAATCAGAAAGCATATGGCCCTATACATATCAAGATGCACTCTTTATGAGGTATAGAGGTTCAGCCCTCCCCCTGATCTACAGTGTACCACCTCAGACAGACATTGACCCCTTGGGGGGTCATGACATTGGAGCGTGGAGAGGGGAAGGGAAGGATGGCTGATTTATTTTTCACAAAGTCTAAATCATCCCTCTCTCTCCCTCCCTCTCCATGGATGCTTCTCTCCCTACCTCCTTTTCCCATCCTCTCTCTCCACCTGGAAAAATAGCAGGCGGTGAAACGTGATCCCGTATGTGTGTGTGTGTGTGTGTGGGGGGGGGTCGCTGGGCTGTCCTACTAATGGAGATGAATGTGGGCTCAAGACTGTCTCCTGGGCCACTGCATCGCCATCACGCTGAGAGATCCATTTCTCTCCAGCTTCCGTCCAAGCTGCAAATCTTTTTTAATGAGTGGGGAGGGCTGAGACTCACAACTGGAGCTGTAAGATTGGGGTGGGGGGGGGGGGGGGTGGATAGAGAGAGGAAGAGAAGAAGACTAGTGACTGAAGGACTATCCTATGCTGAGTCACCAGGACATGCTAACATCTGCTTTACGGGGATGGAGTATTTTCAACCTAACTTCAGTTTCCCCTGAACATCGGAAGTGGGAACTTCGCTCAGACGTCTTTCTATGCCTGCTGCGTTAGGCTGTTGGAGGCTAAAGGAGGATGGATGATAAAGCAAGAGAGCGGGAAAGAGAGGGAGGAGTGGATAAAAGGGGGATTGATATTCATGAGGGAATAATGCAGTGAGATGCAGAGAGAGACTGACAGAGATAAAGAGATCATGATTGCAAACAAGTCACCTCTGGCTCACAGTGGGAGGAAGTCTTGCAAACACCAAATCTGCTCATCACCACTCTTTCCCTTCCTCCTCCCTTGTACACTCTTAGAAAAAAAGGTGCTATCTGGAACCTAAAAGGGTTATCCGGCTGTCCCCATAGGAGACCCTTTCCACAGAGGGTTCTATATGGAACCCAAAAGGGTTCTCCTTTGGGGACAGCCGGAGAACCCTTTTGGAACCCTTTTTTTCCTAAGAGTGGAGTTTACATCTGTTGTTTGAGAGCCGTGGTTCATATTACAACATATTAAAACATCCCATATCCTCTCTGTTTACCACTTTGTACTTACTCTCCTTTCTCTCCAGTCCAGGCTATGCTGGGATGGCAGTCACAACCCTCTCTCCCATTGGCCAGTAAGGTGGGCGGTGGGGAGATGCACTCTGAACACACCAGGTGGGACCCTCCTCACTCTCTCCAAGCAGTCTGGGGATCTCTGCATAATGCATGCTCCCAGAATGGAACTTCTAGTCTGAGTAGGGAAAAACACACCAGGCCAGGGAAGAGACTGGATGCCGAGGCTATGTGTCAGAAATTAAACAAGTGCATTTATGCCCCAAGAGCCTCACTTTGTGGCTGTGGGATTTCTTTACTCTAAAATAACCCAGTGTTGCTATTGACAAAGGTGAATATTGGATGTAGAGAGTTAAACTAGAGGTTGACAAAAAACAGTATTGAGAGGAAAGTACAATTGTCTGGCTGGTTTTTGGCCTAAGTTTCAGCAATTCTACAATGTCTGACTATCAATATTTTTTACAGTACTGCCTATCTGGTGTATGTGACAATAAAACATCTATTTTTTTATTAATCTGTCAACGTTGTAACCTTGTTCAGAGGGTCCAAAAAATAATATCTTGGCAAAAACATTTTTTTTTAATGTCTTCCCATTTCCGGATTTCAACAAAAATTGCCCTATAAAAACACTTTACTTTGAGGTTCTTACATGTTGGCTTTAAAGGTAGATAGAGATTGACCTTGACTGCACCAGGCTTTGCAAAGTGTTTACTTACCCAGCCAGAAATCTATTAGCCGCTGTATGTGTCTGTGTGACTCATCTCTCTGGCTCTTGGACAAATTCTGAAAGGGTTTAGAAATGTAGCCTTCCAGCTTTATGGTATTCTCAGCTAACACAATGTCTGGTCTGCCTGAACCAACTTCCTGTTTTTCATTAACTGGAGATTGAAGGTAATTTAGGACATGCTCTGTTTCTGCATCTCTCTCTCTTGCTCTCCCTCTCTCTCTTACTATTCCTCCCCATTTCTCTCTCACTCTTTCTCTCTCCCTCTCACACACCTCAGCATGTTGCAAGATGGAGAGCAATTGTGAATAGCACCTGAAGTGTTTCCTAACCATGTGACCTGAAGAGGAAAAACTCCATGCCCTTAATTATGAACAGTAGCTACCCAATGTGAAGACCTACAGTATTTCCCTTCCAGTTGTGAATCAGCCCAGTTCTACTGTACATGTTCTGCTTCTGCTGTAGAGAGATGAGTCATCAGCCAGTGGGCTGAGGCTGGGGCTGCAGCACCTGCAGACAGTCATCACAGCACAGTCAGACAGTTTTTCATCCAATTCTTTTTACATTGACTCGAACAAGTCTCATGAGCAAACACAAAAAAAGAGTCGCCCCGTGGATGGCATGATATGTTTCATGATATATATAATATGTTACTTTTATGGCATGACACATGTGCTGTCATCTGGACCCTGATATGTCTGTCTTTATACAAGCCTCATAAGATAAATAAAATAATCATCTAGGAAATTATCAACAATAACTGATTTAAAATGACTGGTGTCTTGCATAATAATGGAGTGAAATATTTCATGTAGTGAATAGATACAGTAACCTATGCAGGAGACCAACCCCGCCACAATTGCTTGTCAGAGGGCTCCCCCTTGTGGAAACATATGACATCATGAAGTTAAAATACTGCCTCACCATTAGCATTAACTCCATCAATAAATCAATACTGTTAATTAGTTGTTACCTGAACAATGATGTTAGGGCATATTTAGATAAAACAAACCAATCTATAACTTATCATTTATGTTAGTTATTGTTGAACATCTCTCCTCTAGCAACTTTCCTCCACTTCTGCCTCCCCTGCATCAGAGGGAACAGCAGGCTTCTGTGTTGCTTTACTTTTGTCACTGAGTTCCTGTATGACGTCACAGCTGTGATCCAGACTCTGTCTGAGGTCCAGCAAGTCTCTCTGCATGCCTTCCAGGATGTCCAGCTTAGACCGCTTATTGTCAATGGATGACAGCACCTCCTGGTCACCATTATTTACAAGATCCTCCCCAACATCATTCAGCTCTGGGCTGTTGCTGGTGAGACAGTCGTCCTCCTCTACTATGAAAGACCCCATGGTTTTCTTCCACACCATTTCAAAATAGGAGTCAATGAAGGATTCAAGCTCCTCCAAATTACTGTTCCCCCATTGGTCAGTCAAGGCCTGCAGGCCTCCTGTTCTGGCAATCTCCTTGAGGGTCCTGTCCCTCAGCCTGGGGTGTCGAAGGGACTGTATATCAACTATGTCTTTCTTCACCAGCATTTTTTTCTGGTTCTTTGGGTTGCTGGACCAGGAGGAGAGCTTGGTGTCCTGGAGAGAACAGGGTGACTGGTTTTCTACCATTCTGTCCATTCCATCTCAGATGATGGCTCTGAGTAGGTCCAGTGTGGAGACAGTCTGGGAGGGTCACCACTAGCGTCTGTCTGCCCCCCCATGTTCCACATCAGCCCCTCCTGATTCCCCTGAAGCACACTGGCCATGCTGGACAGAAACCCCTCCACATCCAGGATGGAGTGATTTGCTTCAGTCCACCATCCTCCACTGGCCTCTGGTAGTGCCAACTCCTGTCCACCAAAGTCTGGGGCTCCTGAGTCATCTGGGGTTAGAAGGTCCTCTGAACTAGCCACCTCACATGCTGCAACACAAGAGAGCTCTGTCAGAATAAATAGTAAAATGATGCACTGTAAGTTCTATCTAATGTGCATCAGTCTTGCTTACCATCATGAAAGGGAGCATCTGTGTGGTTTGCTACAAGGACCTCTCTGCCCTCTCCCATCACTCCATCCATCTCTGGCTCCTGCATCACTGTGAGACTCTTCCCAACCTGTTCTCTTCTCCGTAGAACCTCCAACCTCAACCTATCCTCCACCAGCATCTCCTCTATCTTCTGTAGCAGGTCAGTGACCTGTGCACCAGTCCCCTGGTTCTTACTGTCCAACACGTGGTATCTGTTGCCACACTTCTCGACAAGCCTCTGGAGGGCCTCCCCCTCACTCTCAATGTGCTGCTCGATGGTTGAACAGGACGATGATGTGAGCCCAGACTGTGTCTGTGATGAGCTCTAGGTGCTCCTGCACAGCTCTCCTGTAGGTCTATGTGAAGGACCGGTCCACACGCACCATCAGCAGGAGGGCATGTGGACCAGGGGAGCAAAGAGATACACTACACACTATCTCCTGTCTGTCAAAAACAGGGCTATTCTGAGAGAAGTAATTCATCTGTTCTCCTTCTGACCTCAAAGCTTCCTCCTTGACCCAGGATGGTGTTTCCTGTTGAACTCTTCCCTGAGCCCCGAGCTCCAAGCAGTACGACTCTGATTTCGGAGAGATGACATGACTCCCCTGGTAGAAAAGAAGGAAACAATGCAACATCATAATAGATAGTGCATAACGTTGTCATTTTTTACAAGGAGCACATGTGCGCCTAAGTTGGAAAATGTAGGAGCACACAATGAAATGTAGCAGCACAATGAGAAATATTGATTTATTTTTTATTTTTTATTTAACAAGGAAGGCCAGTTGAGAACAAGTTCTCATTTACAACTGTGACCTGGCCAAGATAAAGCAAAGCAGTGCGACACAAACAACAACACAGAGTTACACATAAACAAACGTACAGTCAATAACACAAAAGAAAAAGTCTATATACAGTGTGTGCAAATGGAGTAAGGAGGTAAGGCAATAAATAGGCCATAGTAGAGAAGTAATTACAATTTAGAAAATTAACAAGGGAGTGATAGATGTGCAGATGAGGATGTGCAAGTAGAAATACTGGTGCGCAAAAGAGCAACAAAGTAAATAAAAACAATATGGGGATGAGGTAGGTAGATTTGATGGGATATTTACAGATGGGCTGTGTGCACCTGCAGCGATCGGTTAGCTGCTCAGATAGCTGATGCTTAAAGTTAGTGAGGGAGATATAAGTCTCCAACTTCAGCCATTTTTGCAATTCGTTCCAGTCATTGGCAGCAGAGAACTGGAAGGAAAGTTGGCCAAAGTTGGTGTTGGCTTTGGGGATGACCAGTGAGATATACCTGCTGGAGCGCGTGCTACGGGTGGGTGTTGTTATGGTGACCAGTGAGCTGAGATAAGGCAGAGCTTTACCTAGCATAGACTTATAGATGACCTGGAGCCAGTGGGTCTGGTGACGAATATGTAGCAAGGGCCAGCCATCGAGAGCATACATGTCGCAGTGGTGGGTGGTATATGGGGCTTTGGTGACAAAACGGATGGCACTGTGATAGACTGCATCCAGTTTGCTGAGCAGAGTGTTGGAGGCTATTTTGTAAATTACATCGCTGAAGTCGAGGATCGGTAGGATAGTCAATTTTACGAGGGTATGTTTGGAAGGAGGCTTGGTTGTGAAATAGGAAGCCGATTCTGGATCAATTTTGGATTGGAGATGTATAATATGATTCTGGAAGGGGAGTTTACAGTCTAGCCAGACACCTAGGTATTTGTAGTTGTTCACATTTGAGGTAATAAAGCTAGAATCCTTCATTTTTGAATTCCAAGTCTCACAGCAAAATATTTTGGCACATATGTGAGTAAAATGGTCGCACTGTAGAGCCCTGATAGAACAGAAATATTCTAAAATCTACTGTTGGCAATATGTCAAAGCATTGTGTCCTAAGAACCATCTCAGTGATAACTCACCATTGAGCAGAGAACTCTGTTTCTGCATCTTCATCAATCTCTGCTGAGCCCTTTGCTCCACTATCCTCTTCTTTTCCTCCACCTCTTGTAAAAGCAGTCCCTCCATTTTAAAATTGCTGTGACTATTTTCTGTCACCAGTCTCTGCATCTTCCTGAACAGCTCTGTGACCTGATTTCCACCTGGTCCACTCTTCAAGTTGAGGCAGTGATACCTATGACTGCATTTCTCCACCAGCCACAGGGGGGCCGTGCCTCCTCTCTTGACTTGTGCAGGTGTCCATTCCAGTCACTGCAGGTGAAGACGACCATACAGTGACTCCACACTCTCTCACTGAGGAGGGCCAGGTGCTCCTCTACAGCCCTGCGACGCTTCTCACAGAACACTGAGTGTGCCTCAATGACGATAAGGAAAATATGGGGTCCCGGGGTGGACAGAGAGACACTGCGCACTATCTCCCTTTTCACCAGCTGAGGCGTGTCCTGCACCCTGAAGTCACAACACCGGCCAGGTGTGTCCACCACAGTAACCCACCCACCTGCCACCTCTCCCACCCTCCTAGACCACGTGGTCCGCTCCTTGATGACAAACTCCTCCCTGTCCAGCAGCACATTGCCTACTTCGCTCTTCCCAGAGTTTCTGCCGCCAAGAAGGATAACTTTCAGGTCTGAGAGACACACAAACAAGAGTCGTGAGAGTTACTGTTCATGCTAGTGCACATTTTGTGTTGACATTAGGCTTCCATTTTAAAGGGACTGTCATTCCCACAATGATTTACGAATAAATTGTAAAAAACACACACGTACAGTCACAAGTACACACACAAACACACACGTTGTCACAAGTACATACACAAACACACACACATAGTCACAAGTACACACAAACACACACACGTACAGTCACAGGTACACACACACTTATAGTCACAAGTACACACACAAACACACACACACACGTAGTCACAAGTACACACACAAACACAAACATGTACAGTAACAAGTACATACATAAACACACACACACTTATAGTCACAAGTACAGTGCATACACAAACAGACACAGATAACATGCAGCTGTGTGTGTATTACGCCACTATGAAAATACTGATAACGTGGTGTATCAGCGTATTGACAACTTGATCAGATGTCTGTCACATGTTGCACACAGTATGTACCTGCTACATACAGTATGTACCTGCTACACACAGTATGTACCTGCCACACACAGTATGTACCTGCCACACACAGTATGTACCTGCCACACATAGTATACATACAGTACATGGGGATATCATAAAAACATGAATAGTTGCTATAAGTAATGGTAATGTTGCCTAGAAATATCAGTACACGCACCACATTGATAGAGGGCAGTTAATCATCTTAACTTACATTAAACTGGCCATGTTAGGGTTAGAGTAATACTTTTACACTGATTGATGCTAAAGTCATTAAAAACAACTTCACAAGCCATGTGTAAATTGTCCTTTATATACAGTACAACCTTTTTCTAAAGTTGATATGTAAGACAATTGAGATGAAAAAACTTACCACATGTTGATGAATCTTTGGTTGCCATTTCTCTTCATCTTAAGCTTTATCTGTGCTTCGTTTCTCCCCAAAATTGTTACAATCCAACTCATTTTAGTCATCATGCCAATGCCCAATAACAGTCCTTTTACTTCTAGCTTACAACAAGTTCCTGAAAGACTGGGGTGTAGCTTTTACTCTGAAGGGAGTGGACACTTGCCATGATGACTTGTGATGTCTTTATGAGTCTGAAGGTGCGCAGTAATAAGCCGTAATAATGGTGTGTTTAAAGCCAAATGGGAAGATGGTAATTACGAGTTGTGAAGTTGTAAATATGAATTGAATGCATGAGAATAAACTGAGAATAAAAATAGGTTTAGTAGAAAGTAGATTATTCAGTAGACATTCCTATCGGTCCTAGACTATGGCGACATCATCTATATAAATGCAGCTGCCACTTCATTAAAGCTGTTAGTTGCAGTTTATTATAGCGCACTGCGATTTATTACGGGCGACAATTTTAGTACTCATCACTGCTTTCTCTACTAGAATGTTGGTTGGCCCTCTTTGATGTCACATAGGTTGATATATTGCTATGTTTTAATTTATAAAGCTATTTTACAAAAAGACCCACTGTACTTAACATCATTACTAAACTTTAGACATACGAGCTACCACACCCGGTTTCAGGGATGGCTAACTCTGGAAATTCCTTTGGTCTCTACTGAGTTTTCTTGCACCTTAATTGTGGAGAAATTGGTCTCTAGGCCAATTCAGAAAGTGGATTGAGGACCTTATTACAGATGAATGTGTTTGTTTTTTATGACTGTATTTTTCTTTCTGCTTGCATTTTGTATTTTGATGTGTGTATTTTCTGTAATTTATGTAATTCAGGGCTAATCTGTAAAATAAACCTTGGTCTCAGTATGACTCACTGATAAAATAAAGGTTAAATAAAAAAAATATACTTCTGAAAATGCTGGTATCAAGGAAATTTCCTTAGTAGGTGATGTCAGAGTTCAGCATGTGGGAGAAGTTGGAGCTCAGGGATGGCAGACTAGCTTCCCAATAGTAATTACCAGTTGGAGGGCCCTTCAACTGGATTTTTACCAGTCGTATATGTGGTAAATACTACTTCCCCACTTGGTTATGAATGCAGCATAAGTAAGGAGCCAGCCATTTATTGCAGTTAAAGAGACATCAATCAACAAGCCACTCCGCTGAGTCAGCATACCTTGCAAAAGTAAAAGATAAGGAAGAAAAATACCCTACTTTATGACATGACTCATCCGTCTGAGTTTGTCATCTGCCCAGCCCACCTTTGTCATTGATGCAGTACATCTGTACAGTTATTATTTTATGTTGACTTGCCCATTACTGAGAGGCAAGTATATACATCATGTTGTGAAGCATGTTCTTAATTGATTGGTGCAGTCTGATTCCGGTAGGTAAAAACTGCAATCTTGCATACCAAACATTAATTTTGACAGCATTCCTAGAAAAAAAATGGCAAACTACTACAATTGTCCATTGTTTACAAATACTGCTACTGCAATTGATTTTTGCTACAAAGTTGGATTGTTCATTGCAGTGTCACCAATAACGACCCAAACCTCACCTATATGTCTATAGTATTTGCCATTCAAACAGATTATCAATCATCTCAAAGAAGGGAAGAAGAAAGTGAAAGGATGGATGCATTTCAAAAGTATTGGAACAGGTCCCTGCTAGTATTTTCTTCCTGCTTTTTCTCGCTCCTCCCACCTCTGGTTACACCAATCAACAGCATTTCTCTGTTCATACGCTTTAGCTAGCTATGTCGCCTTTTTAGCATCTGTGTTACACAATCGTGTCTTTAGGTCAAACCTGAATCAGCTTATCGAGAAGAAGGAACTAGCAAGCTAGCTAGTTTCTTCAACAGCCATGGGTGTGCAAGTCAAAGTCGAATACTGGTATGTTTATTTTCCATTTATTGGATTATTCCCATTTTTTTTAAAGCAGCTTCAATACACTTTAGGTAGCTACTGTAGCTACCAGCTCGAACTAGCCACCTTCATAGCGCAAAGTACCCACTCTTTTATTATGAAACGGGCTATGTTTTATGCTAGCTAACGTTAGTTGATGAATGTTTACCTTAGACATTGCTTGGACATTTCCCCCCCAACTACTTTAGGGTTAATTATTCATCACCAAGCTGTGTTTTTGTTTTGTCGTTGTCTTTAGCGGTGGATGAGGGTACGGGCCCCGCTATCAGGAGCTCGCGCGGGTTGTCACCGCGGAATTCACTGAAGCGGAAGTGTCGGGCTTCGTAGGAAGGCAAGGTAAGTTGGTCCTTTCCACAGCCTACTACAGACAATACAGGTACGTACAGTGTTGGTAAGTACACTAATAATGTGAAGCATTTTGACATCGTTACATGTTCTTCTGTGTAGCTATATACTCACTGGACAGTTTATTAGAGAGGTGTGTGTCACCCTCATGCCGGGTTAGTGCAACGGGTGAGTGAGTAATGACAGTGGCAGTGGCAGTGATGGGAGCGCACTGCCACACGGACCCCCTTTGCCTCCAGAACGTCCTGAATTATTTGGGGGAATGGATTCTTCAAGTCGGACACATTCCAAAGGGATGTTGGTCTACACTGATGCGATGGCATCATGCAGTTGCTGCAGATTGGATCGTGGTACACCACCTGTACCATTGACACCAGTGGGTGTCCATTGGGATGGGTCTATGGACTCATGCCGCTTACGCCAAATCCTGTCTCTGCCATCAGCATAAAGCAACAGGAACCGGGATTTGTCGAACCAGGTGACGTTTTTCCACTTCTCAATTGTCCAGTGTTGGCAGTCGCGTGCCCACTGGAGACGTTTCTTCTTGTGTTTAGCTGATAGGAGTGGAACCCGGTGTGGATGTCTGCTGCAACAGCCCATCCGTGACAAGGATCGGTGCGTTCTAAAATGCCATTCTACACACCACTGTTGTACTGGGACGTTATTTGTCTGTTTGTGGCCCGCCTGTTAGCTTGCACGATTCTTGATATTTTCCTTTGAACTCTCATGAATGAGCTGTTTTTGCCCACAGGACTGCTGCTGACTGGATTGTTTTGGTTTGTGGCAACATTCTGGAGAACCTAGACACTGTTGTCGTTGAAAAGCCCAGGAGGCCGTTTCAGAGATTCTCAATCCGATGTGCTTGGCACCAACGATCATACCGCACTCAAAGTCACTTGGGTCACTTGTTTTGCCCATTTTTCTAACATCCAGTTGCACAGCAACTGAATGCCTGTGCCGGTCTGCCTGCTTTATATAGCTGGCCACATGACTCACTGTCTGTAGGAGTGGACCATTTTCTTGAACATGGTGGTGTACCTAATAAACTGGCTGGTGAGTGTATGTTTCTACTATATTCTCAGACTACATTGTTTTCCTTGATTAGATGCTTTTGTTTCTGCAGGCAGTTTTGAGATTGAGATCAACGGGCAAGTAGTTTTCTCCAAGCTCGAAACAAGCGGCTTCCCATATGAAGACGACGTAAGTTGTTAACTTCTTACAAGGCTGTCATTTTAATGTCTGACACACTGTGTGTGTCAACTGCCAATGACTAACCCCAATGACACAATATGTCTTGTCCCCATGCAGATCATGGATGCTATACAGAAAGCCCATGATGGCAAGCCAGTGGAGAAGATCACCAAGAGCCGCCCGCCTTGTGTCATCCTGTAGATCTCCTCTCCCTCTATTCTCCAACCCTGCCCTCGCCTGACAGCAGCATGCTGAAGACAGGACAGTGAGCATCCATCACTGCCACTGTCATTACTCACTCAGCCTTTGCACTAACCGGGCATGAGGGTGACACACGACTCTCTGTTGAAACTACACTAGCAGAGTTGGACTAAGACCACTGTCTTTGATTTAGAGTACAACCTGTCGTAAGGTTTTGTTGTGCCTTCTCTCTCCCCTCTTTCTCTGCTCCCATTGAGGTGTTCCAGGACTTATATGATTACTCTAGCCCAAAGCTGAAAGGTTTATAGTATGATGACCCCAGTCCTGGCAGCTCCTATGTAATGGGATCAGAGAAATGGAGGAGACCGTAAGATCGAGGGGCAGACGGGTTGAGGGGAGCACCCTATTTTATTCCGAAAGCCTCATTGCCTGGCAGACAGTTACTGCCTGATTGTTCTAATTCCTCTCAAATAATACAGCACCATCATTGGCCAGACATAAACAAAGTTTTGATGAACGTAAAAGATAAATGTTATTGAGTACCAAAAGCAAGAAAGGAAGGAGCTCAATAATTTTCAGCCCTCTGAAAATAATTCTATCACCTAGCTCTAAGCATCATAAGCCCTGTTTCACAACTTGTATCCTGTACCCTACTATGATGATGAACGTGCTGCTTGAACCTGTCAATGCAATGTTTGTCAATGTATTTAATAAGACGTGTTCTAAAGTGGAGACACTTTAATCAAGGTTGAAGCTTAGACTTTTAATGTTTTTGTTTTGTTCAGTTCTGTCACTACAACTTTTATGTATCTTTAAAACTAGTGTATCAATGTCGGAACTTGGATGTAATCAGGGTTTTTTTCTTCAGTTATGTCCATCTATAGCTAGTCTTTAACAGTGAACTATATCTCTGTTTTGAACTGTTCTCTTTAGCCGAAACATGAGAAACACCGTAGTAACCAAACCTCTTGTGAATTTGCAATTGTATACTGCCACTGAATCATAGATAATGCATTTTCATTGACTCAGTGGCTTTTATATATGATCAGCTGAACTATTAGTAGAGCTGACCTTGCAAGTAGATAAATCCTAAGTTGTTTTGAAAGCCATCTCTTACCGGTCTGTCTATCACTAACGACACCTCATCAGCCCCTGTTTATGCGCACAGTTTATTGAATATCATCTCTGAATACTGTTTTTTTTCTGTTGCCCAGGGCTGTCAAGTATGATACCCATTAGAAGAACTTCTATCACAAAATAAAGTTATTATTTAACTCTATAAATATGTTAGTATTGTCTTAACGTGTCATGCTCAAAACTACTTAGCATGTTTTTTCTTCTCTTTGTTTCACTTCTGTAATAACTACTCAACTCCATTAGAATGGAGAACATGTCAGTTCTAAAGGGCTATGTAACAACATATTACCATATTATTAGAGTATTGGCTCATTCACAGGTCTGAACTCCACAAACAGTACATCCCCATGGCAACATAGCACCTCAGGTGTGTTACTCAGGTCTCAGTAATTACTCACTTGTTGATGCTCACATCCAGACATTGAATGCCACTGTCATGTGATCATTCTATAATGGGAACAGCTGTAGGCTACACCCACGCTGTAATGTCAACAGAGCCAGCCATGACAACTGCAGTAGGAAGAGAAAAGCCTTTGGAGCATAAAGCATCTTGGTACGTTTCATACATTGCGCCTGCATTGATCAAACCCTGCTGACTGGCTAAAGTAAAGTGTGAGTTTTTCTTCCTGTATTGAATGTGTTAAGCAGGTTTGTGGTCAATTTAAATTAATTTGATTCAGGAAGTAAACTGAAATTATAAATCCACATTGAATCGATGTTCAGGGCAATTGGAATTTCCATTTCAGTTTTCTTCCTGAATTAACTGGTGTTCAGCTCAAAATACCAGTGCCATCAAGCTAGCTATGTACTTCTGTTAACTGAAATGTTTCCAAGTCACTAGAATAGATCCTCTCAGATATGACATTTTGTGGAGGTGTTGTTCCTGCATGTTATGGTCTTGACACTACACACATGGAATCCATTACCCTGCCCAGCTATATTATTGTCTCAATACACGTTTCAATGTTTTCCTAGAACTTATCCATTACTAAAGAACAGGATAGAAACTTCAAATAACTCAGGATGATGAGCCTTTGGTGTCTCTATTGTCAATGGTTTTTGTAACTATCGTGTAGTAACTTGCCTGTTTCAGTTGATCACTGACCCAACCCTACCTGGGACAGTAAAGATGTAATCCAATATACCCTTTTAGACTTACTCATAACTAAGGAGGCAGGTTACGATTGCTCCTATTGTATTTTCATATTGAGGTTTCTTACTCCTCCAACCTCAGTCAAAACACCTTTACGTCAGCGAAGCACAATCAAGAAGAAAGGAGTGAGGAGAAGAATCTGGGTCAAAAGCCATGGGTGTGGTGCAGATCAGAGTGGAGTACTGGTAGGTTTATGTTCATTTATATTTGGGAGGATGCGTTTGTTTAACAACGAAGCCGGAAACTGGAAGTCATGGAACATTTCTATTATGCAAACTATGGAAAAATTCAGCAACTGCCATACCTTTTAACACAGGTTGAGTCTGTATGTTGTTTGTTTTTATGCCGTTTTAATTATTCATCGCAGTTTTGGTTTTCTATCACTGTTTCAGTGGCCAATGAGGGTACGAGCCCCGCTACAAGAAACTTCAGCAGGCTGTCGCTGTGGAGTTTCCTGGAGCGGAGGTGTCAGGCTTTGTAGGACGAAAAGGTTAGCTGGATAACCAATCAATCACATTTATTTTATAAAGCCCTTTTTACATCAGCAGTTGTCACAAAGTGCTATACAGAAACACAGCCTAAAACCCCAAAGAGCAACAAATGCAGATGTAGAAGCACGGTGGCTACAGTGAAATGTATTGTTGTAATATTTACCTATTCTTTTTGGTAAAATACCAGTTTTCATACCTGTTTTGTGTATGTATCCATCAAGGTTAAACCTACATTTGTTTTGAAGAGAGGTGTGATGCTGTTGTTTCTGCAGGCAGCTTTGAGTTGGAGATCAACGGGGAGCTGGTCTTCTCCAAGCTGGAAACAGGTGGCTTCCCCATGGAAAAGGATGTGAGTACTGGAAGCTTTCTCCTCTGAAGTTGCAGAACTGTCAACTTCAGCCAGTTTGTTTACATCACTGAAATTGACACGTTTTGAAATTGACACAAATGGTCTCAACAATGTGTATGCCCCTTCAGGTCAGGGACGCTCTCCAGAACACCTATGATGGCAAGCAAGTGGAAAAGTGGACCAGAAATCGCCCACCTTGTGTCATCCTGTAGATCTCAATTCCCTCCATCCTCCAACAGTTATCACTCAGATCAATGCTGATGTCTGTCACCACTCACACAGCAGAGACTCCTTTCTGTTCTCTCTCTCTGCTCCCATTGCAGTGTTCCAGGACTTTATATGATTACTGTAGACCAAAGCTGAAAGGTTTATAGTATGATGACCCCAGTCCTGGCAGCTCCTATGTTATGGGATCAGAGAAAGGGAGGACATGGGAAGACTGGTTGGGTGGAACTTCCTTATTCCAGATCTTCTATGCCTATCTGTTTACAGCACCATCATCAGCCAGATAAACGATCAATTTGAGCTGCTGAAGCCTGTCTTGCATTGTGTTACTGTCTATTGATCTCCCATATTGCAACTGATGCTTTGCAATTAGCTTTAAGTAGAGCTGGTCAAGTGAGTAGATGAATTGCTAGTTATGGTCATATAGGCCACCACCCACTGGTCTGTCTGCTACACTAACGAGACATCAGACCATGTTCACCACACCCCATTTGAATTATCATCGCTGAATACTGTTATTGATTGCTGATGACAATGTTTGATACCCACTGGGAGGACTTCAATCTCAAAATAAAATCAAATTACATTGTTTGTTTTCTTCCTAATTGTTCTCATGTTCAGAACCCAGGCTTTACTGGCAACACAGGAGGAAGGAGGAGACCGCAACCCATACAGACACTTGTTTTCACTGAGGCACATTTGTACACTAGAGGGTGACACAGGCAAAATCTTTTGCCTACAGTTTTATATTACTTTCCACACTCAACTCAGCGTTAAAAAGTCCTATTCTGTAAAGTGATATTTGCTGAATTAGTTTTCACATTTATCTGACTTCTACAGTATGTTCTGCACAGAGTACTGTCTGTTGAATTCATTTTGCTTGGTTGATGGTTTTGCACTTTGGCCCTTTATGAGTTTCTGCTCCTTGGGCGGTAAGTGGCTGACACTGGCTAGGTGGATCCCGGGTACAGGCTCTGGTAAAGAGTGATAATTCATGCAAGCCTGCTTGCTCTATGCCTGATAGAGCCTATCGTCTCAGTCTATGAGCTCCATAGTACTGTCACCGTCTCTGCCACCCATTTTGTGCCACACAATTCCCCCATCAGAACTTTATGAATTGAAGCATTCAACATTAGCATTGTGTAATTCATATATGATTGGGTTGCCATGATCATTTTTGCTAGAGGCCCCTCCATACCAGTCAACAGTCATTTCTCAACTCTGTGAAGTATGAATTTGTATGGTGTTATTGGTTTGTCATATGATTTGTTAGAGGAGATTCCCTCCTGCATCGGTTTCAATCAATTATGAAGCTGGTAAGTGACTGTATGTCACAAGAAGGATGCAACCAACAGCCTCTTTAGTTTGTCAATATTGTAGCTATGGCCGGGAATACAGTGTTCCTTGCGGGGATTGAACCGAGGACACCATGACTCCCAAGACAAACAACCCCAAGAGAATACCGTCCTCATCTATGTTCTGCATATTACATACGATAATGCTAAAGAGGTACAGTACAGGGGCATATGGACAGAGCAGATGGACCTCCACTATTTATGATAACCGCCCATGCCATAGCAAAATTGCTATTTTCTCTCTCTCTCTCTCTCTCTCTCTCTCTCTCTCTCTCTCTCTCTCTCTCTCTCTCTCTCTCTCTCAGGCTTCTCCCCTTTTGATTTGTCCTATTAATTATTGTTTTTTCAGTAATTCAATATCTTTGATACTCCCTCAACAAGACACACTATTATCATTCCCAGAATGCTTCAGCTCCTGCTTATAACATTTAAATGACATATACATAACATAAAAGGCTGATCAGATCACATGTTCACAATGAGTACATTACAATACCGTTTAGCTCTGAGACAGGTGCCATAAATGGGAAATAGCATAGGTGCTATAGTAAATGGGGAAAAATTGGGAATGCAAAAGCCCAAGTGCAGTGAACATCTAGAGCCCTGAAATTCAACTTGAAGCCTTCAAGACAGTTCCACTCCATTTTTTTCATTGTTCCCCTCTAATAAGGGACCGATTAAGACCTGGGACACCAGGTGGGTGCAATTAATTATCAGATAGAACAGAAAACCATCAGGCTGCGGACCTCATAGGGTAAGAGTTGAGTACCCCTGCTCTAAAGTAAACACATGGGTGTGGTCCACTGCTTATCTAGTAACCCCTCTGTCATGAGCATGGATGAACACACTGTCATATTTCTAATGTCCAATTCATGCTTTTCACAGATTGATTCAGCATTAATTGACTACTGGCAAGAATGGTGGTGGTGCATCAATAACATTCACGTTTAAAGTGACAACATTTGTTGAGTGGTAACAGGGGATGTTATTGATTTCCTCAAAGTTACCTCGCCAAAAAAAAAGAAAGATCCAACAAGCATTGAGCCAGTTAATACAAATGTATTTCATACCGGGCTATACGGTTTTTCAATTACAAGGGCCGGCATTTACAGTAGTATAAACATTTTGTTATTTCCCTTACAGGAGGTGCACAAAATAGAGAAAGTTCCTCACGTAAAGCTGGAGAGATCGTTCATACAGGTATTCTGATACAAATGCCGATACAGCATGTTGTGTGTTTTGTAGAATCAGAGCAAATGGAAATATAGCTAAATATTTCAATCTCTGTTCATCTCATTAAAAGCCAGGATGGATGTCCCTCTCCTGTCTCATAGTTACGGTACAGGTCACCCACAGACCCCCACCATCAGGCACTCTCTATATTTGGATACACAAGATATACAGTGCCTTGCGAAAGTATTCGGCCCCCTTGAACTTTGCGACCTTTTGCCACATTTCAGGCTTCAAACATAAAGATATAAAACTGTATTTTTTTGTGAAGAATCAACAACAAGTGGGACACAATCATGAAGTGGAACAACATTTATTGGATATTTCAAACTTTTTTAACAAACAAAAGCTGAAAAATTGGGCGTGCAAAATTATTCAGCCCCCTTAAGTTAATACTTTGTAGCGCCACCTTTTGCTGCGATTTCAGCTGTATGTCTCTATCAGTTTTGCACATCGAGAGACTGACATTTTTTCCCATTCCTCCTTGCAAAACAGCTCGAGCTCAGTGAGGTTGGATGGAGAGCATTTGTGAACAGCAGTTTTCAGTTCTTTCCACAGATTCTCGATTGGATTCAGGTCTGGACTTTGACTTGGCCATTCTAACACCTGGATATGTTTATTTTTGAACCATTCCATTGTAGATTTTGCTTTATGTTTTGGATCATTGTCTTGTTGGAAGACAAATCTCTGTCCCAGTCTCAGGTCTTTTGCAGACTCCATCAGGTTTTCTTCCAGAATGGTCCTGTATTTGGCTCCATCCATCTTCCCATCAATTTTAACCATCTTCCCTGTCCCTGCTGAAGAAAAGCAGGCCCAAACCGTGATGCTGCCACCACCATGTTTGACAGTGGGGATGGTGTGTTCAGAGTGATGAGCTGTGTTGCTTTTACGCCAAACATAATGTTTTGCATTGTTGCCAAAAAGTTCAATTTTGGTTTCATCTGACCAGAGCACCTTCTTCCACATGTTTGGTGTGTCTCCCAGGTGGCTTGTGGCAAACTTTAAACAACACTTTTTATGGATATCTTTAAGAAATGGCTTTCTTCTTGCCACTCTTCCATAAAGGCCAGATTTGTGCAATATACGACTGATTGTTGTCCTATGGACAGAGTCTCCCACCTCAGCTGTAGATCTCTGCAGTTCATCCAGAGTGATCATGGGCCTCTTGGCTGCATCTCTGATCAGTCTTCTCCTTGTATGAGCTGAAAGTTTAGAGGGACGGCCAGGTCTTGGTAGATTTGCAGTGGTCTGATACTCCTTCCATTTCAATATTATCGCTTGCACAGTGCTCCTTGGGCTGTTTAAAGCTTGGGAAATCTTTTTGTATCCAAATCCGGCTTTAAACTTCTTCACAACAGTATCTCGGACCTGCCTGGTGTGTTCCTTGTTCTTCATGATGCTCTCTGCGCTTTTAACGGACCTCTGAGACTATCACAGTGCAGGTGCATTTATACGGAGACTTGATTACACACAGGTGGATTGTATTTATCATCATTAGTCATTTAGGTCAACATTGGATCATTCAGAGATCCTCACTGAACTTCTGGAGAGAGTTTGCTGCACTGAAAGTAAAGGGGCTGAATAATTTTGCACGCCCAATTTTTCAGTTTTTGATTTGTTAAAAAAGTTTGAAATATCCAATAAATGTCGTTCCACTTCATGATTGTGTCCCACTTGTTGTTGATTCTTCACAAAAAAAATACAGTTTTATATCTTTATGTTTGAAGCCTGAAATGTGGCAAAAGGTCGCAAAGTTCAAGGGGGCCGAATACTTTCGCAAGGCACTGTATTTACTTGTTTCATCGTATGTTGCTGTCATCAGTTTCTAGTGTTTGAGAACCAAGACCCAATCAAGGCCCTAAATGGATCAAGGTCGACCTGATGGTGTGAACGTTAAGCCACGGGGTGATGGGGGAGTTACAGTAGGTCATACAGTATGACATTTGTCAGTGGGGGCCTGGTAACACTTTATTTGGATAGTCCATTTGTAGATGCTATACGGACTATCTACAGACTATCAGTAACATTTCAACTAACTATCTACTAACCCTAGCTCTAACCCTAACCTTAACCATTATTCTAACCCTAAACTTAACTCTAACCCTAACCTTACTCTGACCCTTATTCTTAACCTAATCCTAACCCTAACCATAATCTTAGCAAGGAGTTGTTTATTAACAGATTGTTGATAGTATGACCATCTGTAGACCATCTACTGATGGAAAATCCAGACTATCCAAATAAAGTGTGACCGAGGCCTGCTTATAAGTTTGGCAGCTCTTAATGGAAAAAATATGAATTTAATAATAAAACCCACTCGAGGTCATCATGAGGGGGAATCCCTCCCTTCATAGAAGGGAATCCCTAGTATGTTAACAAGATGACGTCAGAAGTCAAGATGCTCACGTTCTGATAGAGTGCCCCCCTTCCATACCCCCTTTCCCCTCCATGCAGGGTGAAGCTGGTCCTGTTGGTCCATACAGGTTTGGTCTCTCTGGCACCCTGTGTCCTGACTTGGCAGCTTTCCAAGCAGAGAGGGCGGAGGGGAGACGGGAGGGTTGGGATATCCCTGGCCCAAGGTGGGCCACATCGATAGGGCTGTTTGTCTGTCACACAGGCCTTATCTCTCTATACCCTTTGGTGCTGAACGTAGTACAGCGTTTCTTGCCCCGGCGTACTTTCAAATGGGTGTTCCCTCCATTTTCTCTCTCTCTCTCTCTCTGCCTCTCCATCCGCCCCAGATCACTCTATCATTGGGTACGTTTACGTTAGCATCGTGGCGATCAACCTATTTCTACTGCCACAGACTAGGCTGGATCACCTTGGTGCAGGTAAGGGTGTGGCCTCCCAGGCCGGGGGTCCTTTACTGGGGTCTGTCATTGAGGGGGCTTGGGGGTCAGTGGTATTGAGTGGAGTACAGGTGAGAAAAGGTTGGGATTTGAATGAAACATGCGACAGACAACTTAATCTAACTTTCCATGTATCTGAGGTTTATACTAAAATGGTATCATATATGCCTATCAGTGAGAATACATTTTTGGAATGACAGTTTGTCTTTCTACAACCCAAGTCTCTCGATTAGTCTGTTGCTAACTAACCGTACAATAACCCAGGTGCTTTTTTTCTTGTTTGTGATTGGTACCAAAATGACTGTAAAATCTGTGAAGGTCTGTAGTGTTTGGTTGTGGCCCGTGATGTTTCAAATAACAGCTAACATCACACTTCTCTTCATCAGTTTAATTAGTGATGGTATATGTGAAGAAAGTTGACTTTTTAAAGTTTTCCCGCTCACCTTCATTTAGTGGTCGACGGAGGTTTAAAAAGCTCAGGGTCACAAGGTTTGAGAGACGATGGCGGTAGTGAACAGTGTCTTCTTATCTGTCCATCAGCCTCTGTTGTTTCAATGTTATACACATTTGCATAGTATTTCTAATCAGCATTGTTTTATGTGTATTTGGAGCACTACATATTCATTGTGTAACCAGATAAATGAAGACACAATTTCAAGTTAATACACATTAAAATATTCTACTTCTCACTGTACACTTAAAGATTTGTATTGCCTGTCATTGTACCACGTGTTACCACCAGCCTTTTTAAATCTTTAATATTTTTGGAGTAGAGTAGATCTGTTAAATTACAAGTTACTGTACAAAATAGTTGTTGTAATATTGTAAGTTACTGTAATGGATGACTAGAGCACTAGGATGTCTGTCTGGCCTGGGGAAGGCGTAACCCAGAGATAAGACTCTGTGAGTCTCCTACTCAAACCACTGCAAGGGCCACACTGTCTCAACGGCTGACTCATGGTTAGGAGCACGGCTCATAGGGGCTGTGACATGCGCTGGTGGGGCTGTGACAGGGGCTGTGACATGCGCTATCTTGATTAAATGGGCCTCAAAATGTGTCATAAGTGTGTTTATAAGGCTTACTTATGTAGAGGTTCATATGCCCTGTTGGTTGGGCATGTGACACATTGTAACCAATTTGTGTTCACTGTGTGTATGAGTAGCCCATGACAACATGACAAAAACAGTCCATTTAGAGTTGACACCAGATTACCCCAGATAAAGTTTACCACAGATTAACCCAGTCAGAGTTTACCCCAGATTACCCCAATTAGAGGTTACCCCCAAATTACCTCAATTAGAGTTTACCCCAGATTACCCCTGTCAGAGTTTACCCCAGATTAACCCAGTGAGAGTTTAACCCAGATTACCCCAATTAGAGGTTACCCCAGGTTACCCCAATTAGAGATTACCCCAGTCAGAATTTACCCCAGATTAACCCAGTGAGAGTTTACCCCAGATTACCCCAATTAGAGGTTACCCCAGATTACCCCAATTAGAGTTTACCCCAGATTACCCCAGTCAGAGTTTACCCCAGATTACTACCATTGGAGTTTAACCCAGATTACACCTGTTATAGAACTGATGCAGGGGCAGTTGAGTCTCAGATATTCCCATAATTATTCTTCAGGCCCAGGGCCATAAGCCCCTCCCCTTCCCCCTCCCCCAAAATGGTCAAGATAGAGCTGAGAGGTCTAGACTAGAGCAAGGTCTTATTTGATGTCACTGTTGAACCATTGATTGTGACATTAGAGGGAATCCCCTAATATCCCCCCTCTATATGAGAGCGGGCTGGCATTCTTTAGCTCTTCGGAGACTAAGTCATTGGTATGTTTATATTTATAAGGCCATACTGAGACAGGTCCCTTTTCACCTGTGTACCTACATTGTCCAGCAGAAAAATGACAACTATTGCCTACGCTCACATGTGCATTGTTGACTGTGCCTTAGGCCCGTACAGAGCTGGGGAGTAAAGGTTAATTGTTTTTTAAATAATTGTTTTATTTAACCTTTATTTAACTAGGCAAGTCAGTTAAGAACAAAATGTTATTTACAATGACGCCCTACCAAAAGGAAAAAGTCCTCTTGTGGGGACGGGGCCTGGGATAAAAAATAAATATAAATACAATATAAATATAGGACATAACACGCATCACAACGAGAGACACAACCCTACATAAAGAGAGACCTAGACAACAACATAACAAGGCATCAAAACATGACAACACAGCATGGTAGCAGCATAACATGACAACAACATGGTAGCAACACAACATGGTAGCAGCACAAAAACATAGTAGAAACATTATTGGGCACAGACAACAGCACAAAGGTCAAGAAGGTAGAGACAACAATACATCATACAAAGCAGCCACAACTGTCAGTAAGAGTGTTCATGATTGAGTCTTTGAATGAAGAGATTGAGATAAACTGTCCAGTTTGAGTGTTTGTTGCAGCTCGTTCCAGTCGCTAGCTGCAGCGAACTGAAAAGAGGAGCGAGGCCTAAGAGAGTTTTATAAATAAGCATCAACCAGTGGGTTTTGCGACGGGTATACAGAGATGACCAGTTTACAGAGGAGTATAGAGTACAGTGATGTGTCCTATAAGGAGCATTGGTGGCAAATCTGATGTCCGAATGGTAAAGAACATCTAGCCGCTCGAGAGCACCCTTACCTGCAGATCTATAAATTATTTCTCTGTAATCTAGAATGGGTAGGATGGTCATCTGAATCAGGGTTAGTTTGGCAGCTGGGGTGAAAGAGGAGCGATTAAAATAGAGAAACCAAGTCTAGATTTTACTTGAACCTGCAGATTTGATATGTGCTGAGAAAAGGACAGTGCACCGTCTAGCCGTCAAGCTCTAAACCCTCAGAGGTAGTAATAACCCCTGTGCGAAGAGGGGCATTCTTCTTACCAAACCACATGACCTTTGTTTTGGAGGTGTTCAGAACAAGGTTAAGGGTAGAGAAAGCTTGTTGGGCACTAAGAAAGCTTTGTTGTAGAGCATTTAACACAAAATCCGGGGAGGGTTCTCTGCCCCTTCCATTTGGAACAAGCTTCAAGAAGTCCTGGAATTTACAAGAGCTCCTACATTTAAATTTGTTTAAAGCAAGGGTCAACACTATGATCTAAAATGAAGTGAGGGGCTGTCAGTGTTTTGACCCTTAGTTGCACGACACTTCCCTAAACCATGTTGTTGCTCAATGTGTACATTTATCTTTTTAAACTGTAGTGTTTTGCTTTTTTGGCCAGGTCTCTCTTGTGAGAGATTGTTCATTTCAATGGTAAAATAAAGGTCAAATGCATGTCTGTATTTCATGTGTCTAATTCTAGTGTGTTTGTGTTTATTAATTTATGTCAATGTGCATTCACATTACAGGGTATGCACAAACGTTGCTGAAAGTTTAAGGACAGACGAAGCAAGCACTGACACACTCCAATGGAGAACGACCTGTCTTTTGGAGAGGTGGATAAAACACATTTTTATTGCAATAATGCAGTAAATGGGATGGGGAAATATGAATTGTCAATTCAAAGTATTTGTAACATTTTATATACTCTCTCTCTGATTCCATCCAGGATGTCATGTCCTCTGAGGAGGAGAGTGACTCTGCTTTCCCATCTCCGACCAGACCGTGAGTGCTCTCCTCTCTTAAAAGTTATTTTTTTAAGTCTAATTAGCATTTCCTCATACAAGAAGTCCAACCTGAACAATATTAGAAGGAATTAAATGAATGGGTGAAGGGATCTAAAACAAGATATTGTGAATGCAGCTACATCATGTGGTTGTCCAGATTGTCAGTGAGGGTGATCAGAAGTAGGCCTACGGTAAATGATTATACAACACCACCCCCCACTGGTCTAAGCCAGCATGACGTCCTTATCTGAGAAGGCAGGACTGATATTGCAGAGCTTGCCCAAGTCTCTCACTGAAGTCACCAATCAATGGTAACACAACCAGCGAATGATTCTGAGCCTACAGTATATACAGACGTCATACAGGCTTTTACTGCCCCTTTTTGCCAGAACACCAAACACCAGGAGCTGCAGGTACTTCATGAAAGAAAGGAGCACAACCTGGCCTGTTGTCTGTAAGATCTGGTGAGACATGGACAGGTGTTGAGGAGCAGCACACCTGCGTCTCGTGCCCCCCCCCCCCCCCCCCTCACTAACCGGGTTCACCCCCCTACCCCTCTCTCCCCACAGTGGCAACTATGACCTGGAGCAGAGCAGGCATGAAGAGGACAGCAACCAGGCCATCCAGAGCATCGTCATTCACACCGACCCAGAGGGTGAGCACTAAACGCCCATCAACACATTCTCTCTACTCCCCTCTGTATGTCTCTCCAACACAAGTACACCTCCAATGAAGTGCTAGGACTGAACACTACCTCTCTGTATTTCAGCCTATCTGAACCTGAACACCAACGCCAACACCAGAGGGGATGCTCAGGTAAGCCCCATTTGGGGTATAGCTTCAAATAAACGTATACCTAGTATATTGACAAGGAAGTTTCCATTTTGAACCTGAGCATGATGTTGTGTGTGTGTGTCTCAGGCCTATGTGGAGCTGAATGAGCTCATAGGCAGCAGCTGGCAGGAGACTGGCCGCTGGGTGGGCTATGAGGAGAATTTGAACCCAGCAACGGGCAAGTGGGGCCCCTCCCACGTCTCCTACCTCACCTTCAAGAGTCTGATCCAGCTTCGCAAGATCATGAGCACAGGTGACTATCTGAACAAATGCACGGTGTTTATCACTCAATCTATAATAATTTCTTGACATAATCTAGATCATTTCATGAGGTTATTAGAAAATGAATCTTTTCTCAGAGCCACCATATGAAACCGTATTTCCAATAACAGATGGCAGGCAGCAACAGGCCATGAATTGACCTATCCCAAAACTCTGTCTGTGTGTGTTCAGGTGCGATCATTCTGGACCTGCAGGCCAGCAGTCTGTCTGCTGTGGCTGAGAAGGTGGTGGATGAATTGCGGAGCAAGGGTGAGATCCGTGCCACTGATAGAGATGGCCTGCTGAGGGCTCTACTGCAGAGACGCAGTCAGTCTGAGGGAGCTGTAGCTCAACCCCTGGGAGGAGACATCGAGATGCAGACCTTCTCTGTCACCAAGCAGGTAACACTAGGCTTAGGATCTCTATCCCACCGCTAAATCTAAATATCATTCCAGCACTTCATGACTTCATTCAACCTCTCTTCCTCTTTCTTTGATAAATATTCTCTCCCAATATCTCACTAACTGACCTTCCTCCCTTTGCTTTTCAGAGAGATACAACTGATAGTGTGGAAGCCTCCATTGTCCTCTCAGGTAAGTCGTGTGTGAAAAGTGAAATACAACTCACCACCAACTTGTTTAAATGTATTTTATTTAACTAGGCAAGTCAGTTAAGAACAAGTTCTTATTTACAATGGTGACCTACATCGTCCAAACCCGGATGACGCTGGGCCAATTGTGCGCCACCCTATGGGACTCCCAATCACGGCCGGTTGTGATACCGCCTGGAATCGAACCAGGGTATCTGTAGTGACGCCTCTAGTACTGAGATGCTGTGCCTTAAACCGCTGCGCCACTCGGGAGCCCAACTGGATACTCTGCCTGATTTGCCTATTCAACCATTTATTCTAAAGAATATGGAGACTGTAATCTAAGCTCTATGTGTGTGTGTTTGTTCCAGGGGTGATGGACTCCCTGGAGAAGCCTGCCGTGGCCTTCGTCAGGCTGGGGGACTCTGTGGTGATAGAGGGGGCCCTGGAGGCCCCTGTGCCGGTGCGCTTCGTCTTTGTGCTGGTGGGCCCCAGCCAGGGAGGAGTGGATTACCATGAGAGTGGCCGTGCCATGGCTGCCCTTATGGCTGACTGGGTGAGAAAATAGGAGTGGAAAGAGGGATGAGATTTATTAAGGCCAAGGAGCGCAAGGGGGAGGGGAAGAATGAGAAGATGCTTCATAGTATCTAGATTAATCTTTTCAGTGTTTGACAATAGCTAACCATGCTCTCCCCATGTCTCCGGTCCTACAGGTCTTTAGTCTAGAGGCTTACCTAGCCCAGACTAACAAGGAATTGACCAATGCCATCGCTGATTTCATGGACTGCAGCATCGTCATCCCGCCCACTGAGATCCAGGACAAGGGCATGCTCCAGCCAATCATTGACTTCCAGAAGAAGATGCTGAAGGACAGACTCCGCCCCTCTGACACCCGAATCATATTTGGTGGCGGGGCCAAAGGTCAGTCACACGGACTAACCCTGTAGTTACAACTAATCTAAATCTATAAAAACGTGTTAATTCAATTTCCAAATTAGGGATTGTTTATGTTTGGCCTACATTTCCATCTAATATGATTTTCCAAATAAAATTGATGTTTAGAAAATGCAGAGATTCTGGAGATTCTAGTCAAAAAACCCATCCAAAACACTTGCTCTGTCTGAGTCATTATTTGTTTTGTTTTTGTATCCAGCTGATGAGGCCGATGAGGAGCCAAGAGAAGACCCGCTGGCCCGGACAGGCATTCCCTTCGGCGGGATGATAAAGGACATGAAGCGGCGGTACCGCCATTACATCAGTGACTTCACAGACGCCCTCGACCCCCAGGTCCTGGCTGCTGTCATCTTCATCTACTTCGCTGCCCTGTCCCCTGCCATCACCTTCGGAGGCCTGCTGGGTGAGTTCATGTCTGAAGGAGGGACCCACCTAGTGTCATAGAGGACAGGAGCACTGCTGACTCTATATAGGATTTGTGGGTAGGCCTACATAACAGAGGTTATAATCAGGACCTTCATCCCCCTGACCTCTGCCTCCAGCCGATAAGACGGAGCACATGATGGGCGTGTCTGAGCTGATGATCTCCACCTGCGTCCAGGGCATCATCTTCGCCTTCATCGCAGCCCAGCCTACACTGGTCATTGGCTTCTCTGGGCCACTGCTGGTGTTTGAGGAGGCCTTCTTTGCGGTATGTATCATAGCACTTTCACATAACAGCTCAGTGAGACCTAGCTCACAGTATGCTGAGCCATCACTGCTTCATGTCCTCAGGATCTCAATCATATTAGACATGATTTGCTATTATTATAAATATGAATTTCAAAGTTACAATGCAAGTACATCATTAACATAAACAACTTATTTTTATAAATCCCATTGTCTAGTTCTGCAAGTCCCAGGAGATTGAGTACATTGTGGGCCGTATCTGGGTAGGCCTGTGGCTGGTGATCATCGTGGTGGTTATCGTGGCCGTGGAGGGCAGCTTCCTGGTCAAATTCATCTCCCGCTTCACGCAGGAGATCTTCTCCATCCTCATCTCCCTCATCTTCATCTACGAGACCTTCAGCAAGCTCGGCAAGGTACCACACATCACTCCACCTCATCTCCTCACATCCATCCCAACATTTACATCCATCCACCATCCTAAGCACTTTTTTATACCTCAACTGTAAATACAAAAATAAAAACCTGTCTTTCTCCTTTCCTTCACACCCCTCCTGTCCTCCGCTGCTAATTCATCTACATACCTACTTTTCTTCTCGTTGTTCAGATCTTCAAAGCTCACCCTCTGATTCTGAATTATGAGCACTTGAACGACAGCCTGGACAACCCTTTCCACCCGGTGGTCAAGGAGCGCATAGAGTATCAAGATGATGGCAACAAGACAGTGCACGAGGTCATACATGAGAGGGCCTACCCCAACACTGCCCTGCTTTCCATGTGTCTTATGTTCGGGTGTTTCTTCATCGCATACTTCCTCCGTCAGTTCAAAAATGGCCACTTCCTCCCTGGACCGGTAAGAGCTACAGCTGTTTTCAACAGTGATGACTACTGTTTGTCTGTGAGCAAAGCGACTGCTGGACAGTATTGAAGAGAGATGAATCAGGAGAGGGTCTTTTAGCGCTGGAGAGCCCCCTCTGTGTTCTGTGTGTGATAGCCTTCACTACACATGTTTTCCCTATCTCCAGATTCGTCGGATGATTGGAGATTTTGGTGTTCCCATCGCCATTTTCTTCATGATCGCTGTGGATATCACCATTGAGGATGCCTACACTCAGGTTAGTGATTTATAGGTTTGTGTTGCCTTGACTAAAAGGTGATCTCGGTGTATAACATATTAGTCCTTAAACTGTTTCATGTAAAAAGGGATGTCTAGTAATAGATTAAATACAGCATATGTATTTTGTGTGTCCCCTGGCAGAAACTTGTGGTGCCCAAGGGTCTAATGGTGTCCAACCCCAATGCCAGAGGCTGGTTCATCAACCCCCTGGGAGAGAAGAAGCCTTTCCCCGCCTGGATGATGGGGGCGTGTTGCGTGCCAGCCCTGCTGGTCTTCATCCTCATCTTCCTCGAGTCCCAGATCACTACGTTAGTAAAATCGTCATCATGTCCATAGTCTCTCCACAACCGCCAAGCCTCCTCTCATTGTTTGACCTCTGACCTTTCTAGGCTGATTGTGAGCAAACCAGAGAGGAAGATGGTAAAGGGCTCTGGTTTCCATCTGGACCTGCTCATCCTGGTCACCATGGGTGGCATTGCCTCCCTGTTTGGGGTGCCCTGGCTGAGTGCCGCCACCGTGCGTTCTGTCACCCATGCCAACGCCCTCACTGTCATGAGCAAGGGACCCAAGCCTGAGATCGAGAAGGTGCTGGAGCAAAGGATCAGCGGCATGCTTGTGGCCGCCATGGTCGGTAAGTGCTACCATATAGGCTACTGAGATTTAGCTGATGCAGTTGATCCCGACGAACAGACAGAACACTGGGTGTCTAAAGAAAAGGTCAGCACAGTCAGTCTTGAGTTCCTAAAAATGTATGAGAAATGTTTGTTGTTCCTGCTATTCCCAGGTGTGTCTATTCTCTTGGAGCCTATCCTGAAGATGATTCCCATGACGGCTCTGTTTGGAATCTTCCTCTACATGGGTATAACCTCACTCAGTGGGATCCAGATGTGGGACCGAATGCTTCTGCTTATTGTACCCAGGAAATACTATCCTGCTGACGCCTACGCACAAAGGGTATGCTGCCTCTCTCCACCCCCCAATCGTCCTCCTTTCTGTTTCATCGTTTTATATCATTATTTAATTTATGAAACATACCAGACAATTCCTACACAATAACACACTGTGGCAATCACAACGTAATTATCTGAAAAATCATAAATTACCTTTGCACTTACAAGTTTTACACCATAGTAAATATCAGGAGCGCAACTTGGTTTTAGAAGTGGGGGAGACGTAATTTTGTATTTAATTTTTATACAATCGGATAAACGCTCCAAACAGCCTACCCGACCGCTCGGAGGCGTCCTCATGGTCCTAAAGCACACCATTGCCTCGTTTTGTATCACATTCCAAAGATAAAACTGGGGGGGACAAAAATGCTATTTCAGAATGTACCCGTCCCCAGTGAAAGTTATGCCCCTGGTAAACATAAGTATATATCCAATGTGTTGCCCCTGTCTTAACCCTCCTTCTCTCATCTCCTTAATGCAGGTAACTACTATGAAGATGCACTTGTTCACTCTGATCCAGATGGTGTGTTTGGGAGCTCTCTGGATGGTGAAGATGAGTGCCTTCTCCCTGGCTCTGCCCTTTGTCCTCATCCTCACCATCCCCCTGCGCATGGCCATCACTGGAACACTCTTCACTGACAAGGAAATGAAATGTGTAAGTGGCACACAAATGTTTTACTGTGGTTAACTACAATCACAACACGTGCATATGTTTTGGGTAGGAGCCTGGTCCCAGGCTTATGTTGTCATGCCGATGAGTGGTCAGAAGAGTTAGCTAAATCACATACACATGAGAACAGTATGGACCTAATGGAATCTGCAGAGAACATTTTCAAAATACCCATTCAGCTGTTGATCAATAGAATGTCAGTATAGCTATTCATTTTCTTCATATTGGGTTCAGTTTCATTAATATTGGAAATGCTATCTTTCAAATCATTTCAGGAGGTTTAGAATAAATTCTGCCTCTCCTAAATCAGTGTGACTCAACTAAACTGTGTGTGTTTCTCTAATGAGACTGTGTGTCCTGTTGCAGCTGGATGCCTCTGACGGCAAGGTGAAGTTCGAAGAGGAGCCAGGAGAGGATATGTACGAGTCCCCGTTGCCATGAACACCTGGACACGACCTTTCACTTCTCAACTCGCTGCGAGGATCCAGTGAACTCAAACAATGCTTTAATAGGGACTGGTGTCTAACACATTTATTAGTATGTGCCATCAAAAATATTTTTTAGGAAAATGTATTTTTAGCCAACTGTCCTGAAACCAATTGGGTATGTTTGTGTGCCAAGCTAAAATGAAGGTCTCTCTCGGGTAAGCATTCAAACCTTTTTAATGACAGGTTGCCTAATATTCTACACTATTAATATAACAATTAACATTTATCTCTCAAATACCCAAATAATGCCAAAAATATAATCCCATCAGTATTAGGCAGATAAATGCAATATAAGTCACACGAAAATGCTTTTCTATGGGACTGTTATTTTAGCCTTGGTTCTGTAGCCTATTTTATACCCTAGTTACATTACTCTCCTTTGTTACAGTTTGGTTTTATGCTTCTTATGTAGATGACCTTGTGTTCTTGCTGTTTTGTTTAGTTGCAAGCTAAAGTGTGAGTATGGAGTTCAGATCATCTTAGTTCTATTTTTGGGTGTCCAGTGGTATCACTCATTCAGTTCTTATACCTAAATACATATTTACTTCAGGATGTAATGCTTTCGGGATTGCAAAGGTGAGAGGGATACATACAGGAAAATTATTGATTAATCACTGAATGAATTATAACAATATAATGATGATGTGGGAGAGAAATGTGTAAATATGACAAATGAATCACAGCAATAAGATCTGACTATAGTAGGCCTATTGCACCATTTTTTCATTGATCAGGGACAGGTGTAAAAGGACAGCTGTATATTTGGTTTATTGTATGTTGATGTGTGTTTGAATCACTGTACAACTGCTGTTTTGATTTTCACCCAACCAATTAAAGACATTTTAAACCCTTTCATTTCTTAATTTGAGACATTCCATCACTTTATTCATCAATGGTAGGAGGGCTGACAGTGCTGGTCCACAGGAGCACCACTCCAACGCGGTTTAACGACGCTGTGCGCTCATTGGAAAGTCATTTGTTTTCATTGGATCTGGCTGTCTGGATTGGATGGCTGGATTACGCCCCCAAACTGACAAGGTGGAGTTGGAAGAAATTACATGAGTGAGAAAATGAAACCGTCAAATAGGCTACTCGACTTTGCAAATAGGAGCACCACTAAAAGTATAGGCCTATCCATGGAATACAATTCCAGTATCGTTTTTGCAATCTGTCAACAGAGTTAGCGCTGCCATGAATATATGTTTATGACACTTTTTTTCTCAAAATGTTCAGTAGGCCTTAACACTGCAGATTGTTATTAAAATGTTAGTTATTATGCTATAATTTGTGAAATGACTTTGTAACAACAGCTGACTAAAGTTCCACTTGGATATAGGCAGCTGTCTGGGACAAATAACTTTTACTAAAGTATCGGTAGTATAAAATATTTGCACTCGCTCATTGTCTTCGGTTGGCAACGGCCGTTCGAGAGCTAAATGTGGAAAAATAGTATGGCTGTGGGTGATGCGTTCGGCAGCGGGGGAGAGATCGAAAATGCGGATGTCTTTGCTAAGAGAAATGGTCGGATCGAGAGAGCTACGCGTTGAGTGGAAGGAGAAAGCAAGTGAGATGGAGGCGGGGGGAAGTTCCCATCTCTGCGGGGACTGGAGCGCCTGTGCCCTGGACCGGCGGCGCAGTGCTGGCTAACATTCAACCCAACCCTTGTTCCACAACGAGCTCGACTCACGCTGAGACAGGTAAGGCTCACAGCCACCTTCGTCAATTCGACTGCTCAAAAGCTATATAAACAAAATTATTTCCACAAACAATTTACGCTCAATATGGTTTATTTTCTCCCTTTAGTAATTTTAAAATAACACCTCATCTTGAATGCCTTGTGTTAGCAAAACACTGACTGCTGTAGGGTAGACCATTCCGAGGTCGCCATACCCGAATCTCCTCTCCTTTACCACGGGTAAGAAATGCGAACTATAGGGTCTAAATAATATGGTGTAAATTGATAACATTTGCAGTGATTATGGACCACCGTCAATTTTGAATTTAATTCACCAATGTATCTTATTTTCTGCTAAGAATTGACTATTTCCGCGCCGAGACCTCCATGCGGTTGTTGACAGAACCAGCCGCCTCTCTGGTTAGCCATCATGGATCTCAGTTTAATATCTCACCGTGTGGGCTCGCCCTCTATCTCGCTTGACAACCATCATTGCCAACCTGCGAAAACCAGTCTTTGGTACTGTTATAGTTGCCTATGATCCTGGTGCGGGGCAGGTTAGTTACACACCCAGGCTTACTTTAAACCCCATTTCTTGCTAAGCATGTAGTGCGCCATCTGAGCTTGTCACGGTCGGTATCCTAACTGACTCGCGCTTTGCCTGTAGCATGGCGGCTCTGGGATCAACCTCGCGCCAGTGAACCATTTGCAATCTCGGATGTACAAATATTTCATTATGTGTGGTGTCAATTTGATACAATGTAACCGCGGATTGAAACCTTGTGAATGATGATAGATTGTAGTTAAGTATCCTAATTTCAATTCTGAAGATTAGCGAAGATTGTTACCATTTATTTCCCTTTTTCTTCATTCGTGTGCCTCAGTCTTCATGACCCATCCTCGCCACACGGCTACAAAACCTGGTTTACCCCGTGTTCAACAACAGCTGAAAGAAAATTCAGGGTGGACAGAACCGTTTCACGGTGAGTTTGTTCATTTAAATCGTTGTTTTTCAAGAAACACAACAGTGAATTTGTCTGTCTGAGATGAAGGATTTTCTAAACATGATTCTCTTTCATGGAGACGAGGTCAGTGTTCGGGTCGCAGTCGTTTGGAACTGGATTTTTTCCTATGGGTTTATGCAAAACTAGTAACGTTAGGCCGATACGTAATATTTTGGACGACCTATTACAAATACATTTATCTAGTTAACGTTACCTGCAATATTGATGTAAATGTTTATACAAAATAAAAACGTAAATCATTATCCATGGTGAATCCCCTGAAGTTAGCCAAGCTTTAGCTAGCTAGCATAAAAGTTGACTGGTCTGGTGGTGGTTTTCATATTTTAAATTTACAGTAGCTAACTACTACACATGTTTAAACCTTAAAATGTATAGATTGTCATTTGATTCTTTTCACAGGTGGCCACCGTGTTGGCTAACCTATTGCTGTAAATTAATGAAAATAAGATGGTTGCTAACATAATATAGCTAGCGAGCTAGCATTGAACCAGCGTAGTGCGGTTGCAAGTAGCTAGCGCGGTTGTTGGCTCGGTTGGAGTTTGTGGACCCCCAAACCATCTTCACATACCAGGATATTACTTTTACATTTCCCATAACTGCACTGATTAGTTGGGACACTAGCTAACTATGTCCAACCACTGTTTTAAGCGCATCATTAGACCAGCGATAATTGTATCCCCCCCTTAAATGCACTGGCAGTCCAACACAGGCTCGTGCGTACTATATCACCAAGAACGGGTAAACAACAGGCGGGGTGCTGACTGCAGAGTCGACATCACATATCCGAAATCGGTTACGCCTCGCGCAAGAATGTCCTGCTTTTTTGAATCTTTTTCGGTTTGATTATGGTTGCCCGCTTCGATACTAAAACGATTAAAGCATAGAAACGGGTCTCTGAGGACTATGCCCAACAATTTAATTTATTATAAAGCGTAATATGTATCCCTATTTGGCCCCTCGCAAGAGTCAGCCGATAGAGATTTAAGGCGGAGGCAGGTTTCAATTCCAGCTCAATGTTGGTAGTGTGGCTTTGTCGAGTGGTTCATTTGGTAGTAATGTTCCCTGGCCACCATTCCCCTTCGTTGGAGACCGAAAGCAGATCTCCCGTCCATAGTCAGCTGGTTGCCTACAGCTGCCTCTAAACGTTCGCTTCCTCCTTCTGTGGAACCTCCCCACCACCACTCCGGGAAAATCCTCCATTACCGACCGACAGAAGACATGGTCGACAGAAAGCAAAATAAGTTGCTACTTTAATGTAGAATAAGCTAGCCTATTTTCCAAATCGACATAAAGAACATTACCAGTCGTAGCCTTCTGCGGAGTTATTTGAGATGTGAAACCGTCACAAGCTATAGTCTGTCTCACCGTGTAGCGTAAACGTTTAGGGGCGGTGTAATAAACATTAATAACCATCATGTCGAGGTCGATTTTAATTTCTAGGATTTTAAGAGGCTGGAATTTCTTACCTAATAGCTTGTTTGGAATTATTAAAAGCAGTCGAATAATCTCTGTCCAATAAATCTTGTTTTCAGTCACATTTTACACACTTATTTTAAAATGCAAGTCGATATACTAGTAGAATTATATACATTTTTAACCTCTAGCCTATGCCATTTCAAATGTGTTTAATCTCCAAGCATTATTTTTTCCCACATATTTCCTAATATCACAAGGCATAGCATTGGCTAAAGTAGTTTTCTGTTACTTTCTCACATTTGCATGCATTAGGTGTATGCATAGGTAACTTGGCTATTATGTATACTGTGTAGATACTTTTTTTTGCTGGCACAGTAGTGAGAGTAACTTGTATATTATTCACAGCCATTAAAAGAAATGGATAGTGTTTTATTGCGATCTGTTTTGTTTATGTGCAGGTTAAAGAAAGTACAGATGAATGGAGAAATGGACGCGTCCACTAAAGACCAAGGTGAGATCATAGTCAATCAACGTGAGATCATAGTAGACAATCAAGGTGAGATATAGTCACAACATGGAGCTTCTTCCTTCCATCCCATTCAGATTATTGTGCAAAATGGGGATATTCATGATTTTTTTCACTTCAGCCAGGATAATGGTTGCAGGACAGGCAAGCTGATGTGTGTGTCCTTGTGTGGCTATAGTGTGGACGCAGGACGACCTTCTGAATCTGCTAGAGGCCATGAAAGTCAATCTTCCCCAGAAGGACCTGGCCAAGTACAAGACGTCGGAGTCCCATCTGGACTGGGAGAAGGTGGCCTTCAACTCATTCACAGGAGAGATGTGCAAACAGAAGTGGAACGAGGTCTCCAAAGTGGTACGCCATGTCTCTTTCATGTTATACTGTGGACTGGGGTATTTATATTTGAGAATAAAAGTGGATTTCCAACTCTTGTCAGTTCAATATCTACATACTGCATCTTGCCTCTGCAATGTGTTTTATGTTGTTGTTCTGTGTCTTTGGTTCAGATCCGTAAATTTCGCACATTAACAGAGCTGATTTTCGATGCCCAAGACTTCATCAAGAACCCGTATAAGGGCAAGAAGCTGAAGGTGAACTGCATATCCTCTTTTTATGATAGACACTATCAGTTGATACTTTCACAGGTGACACATTATTTTCTTAGCAAATTCAGTCATTTGATGACTGATTTGACTGTCTTTTTGTGTGTAATTTTACTCCTATTTGGTATTGTTCTTTCGAATGTTCTTTTGTTTTATTTTTCACTGAACAGAAGCATCCAGATTTCCCTAAGAAGCCCCTGACACCATATTTCCGCTTCTTCATTGAGAAGAGGGCCAAGTATGCCAAGCTGCACCCTGAGATGAGCAACCTAGACCTCACCAAGATCCTCTCCATGAAGTACAGAGGGCTGCCTGACAAAAAGAAGGTCAGAAGCAGGGAGAGAGTGGGAAGGAAAGGAAGAGATTAAAGGGAGGGATATAGTGACGTTTGGGATGGGGGGGTAAATATGTTCTCCCTGGTAGATACAATTTATTTGAACTGAGTAATTTGCTGACGTTGCTCATGGTCGACTGACTTGTTTTTTTGACAACAGAAAAAATATCTAGAAGACTTCCAGAAAGACAAAGAAACGTTTGGGCACAGCATGTCAAAGTTCAGGTAAGGTTCAAATTTAGGTTATCTGCAACTGGAGTAAATCTATATTTGAAGGTGGGATTTCTCCATTGTGTTGAATGTATTTTAAATTGCTTGATGAGTATTTTTATTTAACCTTTATTTAACTAGGCAAGTCATTCAAGAACAAATTCTTATTTACAACGACGGCCTACCAAAAAGCAAAAGCCTCCTGCTGGGATTAAAAATAAAATATAAATATAGGACAAAACACACATTACGAAAAGAGACAAAACAACACGACATAAAGAGACCTAAGACCACAACATAGCAAGGCAGAAACGCATGACAACACAGCATGTTAGCAACACAACATAATAACAACATGGTACAAACATTATTGGGCACAGACAACAGCAGCATGAAGGTAGAGACAATAATACATCACACAAAGCAGCCACAACTGTCAGTAAGAGTGTCCATGATTGAGTCTTTGAATGAAGAGATTGAGAATAAACTGTCCAGTTTAAGTGTTTGTTGCAGCTCGTTCCAGTCTCTAGTTGCAGCGAACTGAGAAGAGAAGCAACCCAAGGATGTGTGTGCTTTGGGAACTTTTAACAGAATGTGACTGGCAGAATGGGTGTTGTATGTGGAGGATGAGTATGTGGAGGATGAGGGCTGCAGAGATGGGTGTACAGAGATGACCAGTTTACAGAGGAGTATAGAGTGCAGTGATGTGTTCTACTGATCACCCCAATCCACAAAAGTAGAGACAAATTTCACCCCAATTACTGCCGTGGGATATGCGTCAACAGAAACCTTGGGAAAATCCTCTGCGTTATCATTAACAGCAGACTCATACATTTCCTCAGTGAAAACGATGTACTGAGCAAATGTCAAATTGGCTTCTTACCATATTATTGTACGACAGACCACGTATTCACCCTGCACACCCTAATTGACAAACAAAACAAAGGCAAAGTCTTCTCATGCTTTGTTGATTTCAAAAAAGCCTTCGACTCAATTTGCCATGAGGGTCTGCTATACAAATTGATGGAAAGTGGTGTTGGGGGAAGATAGCCTAGTGGTTAGAGTGTCGGGCCAGTAACCGAAAGGTTACGAGCTCATGGCTGCTGGTAGACTCTTGACTCATTCCCCTCTCATTCAGCCCCTCTCCCCGAGCTGACAAGGTAAAAATCTGTTGTTCTGCCCCATAACAAGGCAGTTAACCCACTGTTCCTAGGCCGTCATTGTAAATAAGAATTTGTTCACAACTTACTTGCCTAGTAAGTAGCATTGGTGGCAAATCTGATGGCCGAATGATAAAAAACATCTATCCGCTCAAGAGCACCCTTACCTGCTGATCTATAAATTATGTCTCTGTAATCTAGATGGTCATCTGAATCACAGCCTACTTCGCCAAACGGGTGATTTAACTGGCGAGTGGAACTAGCGGAACCCCTTTCCCAGACCGGTTAAATCACCCGTTTGGCGAAGTAGGCTGTGATTCAGATGACCATCTAGATTACAGAGACATAATTTATAGATCAGCAGGTAAGGGTGCTCTTGAGCGGATAGATGTTTTTTATCATTCGGCCATCAGATTTGCCACCAATGCTACTTACTAGGCAAGTAAGTTGTGAACAAATTCTTACACTTACCATTTAGCCAGTGAAATTGCAGGGCGCCAGGGCGCCAAATTCAAACAGAAATCTCATAAATCAACATTTTCAAACATACAAATATTAGGCACCATTTTAAAGATAAAATGCTCGTTAATCCAGCCACAGTGTCTGATTTCAAAAAGGCTTTACAGCTAAAGCTCCACAAACGATTGTTAGGTCACCACCAAGTCACAGAAAAACAGCCATTTTTCCAGCCAAAGAGAGGAGTCACAAAAAGCAGAAATACAGATAACATTAATCACTAACCTTTGATGATCTTCATCAGATGACATTCATAGGACTTCATGTTACACAGTACATGTATGTTTTGTTTGATAAAGTGCATATTTATATCCAAAAATCTCATTTTACATTGGCGTGTTATGTTCAGTAGCTCCAAAACATGCGGTGATTTTGCAGAGAGCCACATCAATTCACAGAAATACTCATCATAAACATTGATAATAGATACAACTATTATACATGGAACTTTAGATAAACTTCTCCTTAATGTAACCACTGTGTCAGATTTAAAAAAAAAAAAACTTAACAGAAAAAGCATACCATGCAATAATCTGAGTACGGCGCTCAGAGCCCAAACCAGCCAAAGAAATATCCGCCATGTTGTGTAGTCAACATTAGTCAGAAATAGCATTATAAATATTCACTTACCTTTGATGATCTTCATCAGAATGCACTCCCAGGAATACCAGTTACACAAATGTTTGATTTGTTCAATAAAGTTCATCATTTATATCCATATACCTCCTTTTGTTAGGGCGTTTGGTAAACAAATCCAAACGCGCGTGCAAGTCCAGCAGAAAGGTCGGACGAAAAGTCCAAAACTGTTATGTTACTGGTCGTAGAAACATATCAAACGAAGTATATAATCAATCTTTAGGATGTTTTTAACATACATCTTCAATAAAGTCCCAACCGGAGAATTCCTTTGTCTGTAGAAAAGCAATGGAACGCGAGGTAACTTTCACATGACCGTGCGTCACGAGCTCATGGTGGCAGACTCTTGACTCATTCCCCTGTCATTCAGCCCCCCTTCACAGTAGAAGCCTGAAACAACATTCTGAAGACTGTTGACATCTAGTGGAAGCCTTAGGAAGTGCACGATGACCAATATCCCACTATCTTCAATAGGGGCTGAGTTGAAAAACTACAAACCTCAGATTTCCTGCTTCCTGGTTGGATTTTTTTCTCAGGTTTTCGCCTGCCATACGAGTTATGTTATACTCACAGACATCATTCAAACAGTTTTAGAAACTTCAGAGTGTTTTCTATCCAATACTACTAATAATATGCACATATTAGCATCTGGGACTGAGTAGCAGGCAGTTTACTCTGGGCATGCTTTTCATCCAAAAGTGAAAATGTTGCCCCCCATCCCAATGAAGTTAACAAGCTCATTCGCGAAAGAAGCACTGTCGTTGCACCAATGTGTACCTAACCATAAACATCTATGCCTTTCTTAAAATCAATACACAAGTATATCTTTTTGAACTTGCCTGCTAACATGAATTTCTTTTAACTAGGGAAATTGTGTCACTTCTCTCAATTCTGTGCAAGCAGAGTCAGGGTATATGCAACAGTTTGGGCCACCTGGCTCATTGCGAACTGTGTGAAGACCATTTCTTCCTAACAAAGACCGTAATTAATTTGCCAGAATTGTACATAATTATGACATAACATTGAAGGTTGTGCAATGAATCAGCAATATTTAGACTTAGGGATGCCATCCGTTAGATAAAATACGGAACAGTTCTGTATTTCACTGAAAAAAATAAACTTTTTATTTTCGAAATGATAGTTTCCGGATTTGACCATATTAATGTCCTACGGCTTGTAATTCTCTGTGTTTATTATATTATAATTAAGTTTATGATTTGATAGAGCAGTCTGACTGAGTGGTGGTAGGAAGCAGCAGGCTTGTGAGCATTCATTCAAACTGCACTTTCCTGCATTTACCAGCAGCTCTTCACTGTGCTTCAAGCATTGCGCTGTTTATGACTTCAAGTCTATCAACTCCCGAGATTAGGCTGGCAATACTAAAGTGCCTATAAGAACATCCAATAGTCAAAGGTATATGAAATACAAATGGTATAGAGGGATATAGTCCTATAATTCCTATAATAACTACAACCTAAAACTTCTTACCTGGGAATATTGAAGACATGTTAAAAGGAACCACCAGCTTTCATATGTTCTCATGTTCTGAGCAAGGAGCTTAAACGTTAGCATTTTTACATGGCCACATATTGCACTTTACTTTCTTCTCCAACACTTTGTTTTTGCATTATTTAAACCAAATGGAAAATTTTTCATTATTTATTTGAGACTAAATAGATTTTATTGATGTATTATATTAAGTTAAAATAAGTGTTCATTCAGTATTGTTGTAATTGTCATTATTACTATATATATATATATATATATATATATATATATATATATATATATATATATATATATATATATATATATATATATATATATATATATATATATATATATATATATATATATATATATATATATTTAAAAAAAAATAGGCCGATTTTAAATCGGTATCGGCTTTTTTGGGTCCTCCAATAATTGGTATCGGCGTTGAAAAATCATAATCGGTCGACCTCTAGTAGAGAGCTTGTTGGACACTAAAAGCTTTGTTGTAGAGCATTTAACACAACATCTGGGGAGGGGCCAGCTGAGTATAAGACTATCATCTGCATATAAATGTATGAGAGAGCTTCCTACTGCCTGAGCTATGTTGTTGAAGTAAGTTGAGAAGAGAGTGGGGCCTAGGATCGAGCCTTGGGGTACTCCCTTGTTGACAGGCAGTAGCTGAGATAGCAGATGTTGTGACTTTAAACACTGCACTCTTTGAGAGAGGAAGTTAGCAAACCAGGCCAAAGACCTCAGACACCAATACTCCTTAGCCAGCCCACAAGAATGGAATGGTCTACCGTATCAAAGCTTTGGCCAAGTCAATAAAAATAGCAGCACAACATTGCTTAGAATCAAGGGCAATGGTGACATTGAGGACCTTTTTAAGGTTGCAGTGACACATCCATAACCTGAGCTGAAACCAGATTGCATACCTAAGAGAATACGAAAGACCTCAAGAAAGCCAGTCAGTTGATTATTATAGTTTTTCCAACACTTTTGATAAACGGGGCAAAATAGAAATAGGCCTATAACAGTTCGGATCAGAATGATCTCCCCCTCAAAATAAAGGATGAACTGTGGCTGCCTTCCAAGCAATGGGTACCTCCCCAGAAAGGAGAGACTGGTTAAAAGATCAGAGATAGGCTTGGCGATGATAGCCTTAAAGAAGAAAGGGTTGAAACCATCTGACCCAGATGTTTTTTTGGGGTCAAGTTTAAGGAGCTCCTTTAGCACCTCGGACTCCGTGACTGCCTACATGGAGAAACTTTGTAGTGGGGCAGAGGAAAAAGAGGGAGATGCATCAGAGATTGTCACATTAGAAGGGGTGGGAGATGAGGAAATGTTGGATGGGCAGTGAGGCATGGCTGAGTCATAGGAATCCTGACTTAATGAAGTGGTGATTAAAGAGCTCATTCATGTGCTTCTTGTCAGTAACAACCACATCATCAACATTAAGGGACAGGGGCAGCTGCGAGGAGGAGGGTTTATTCTCCATGTCCAGAGCTTCTTGGGGTTAGACCCATAGAGAGAGAACTGCTCCTTAAAGTAACTAACTTTGGCCTTCCGGATAGCCTGAGTGCACTTATTTCTCATGTGTCTGAACGAGAGCCCGTCAGCCTGAGTATGCGTGTGTGCCGAGCCTTTCACCTAATGCAATTCTTGAGGTGGATTAACTGCAAGATCACAGTTGGACCAGGGGCTGAACCTGTTTTTAATTCTCATTTTCTTTGTGTGCATGTTTGTTAACAATACCACAGAAAATATTTTAAAAAAAGCATCTTCGATAGGGGATCAAGCTGATTATATACCATTTTAGAGGCCAGTTCATGAAGGAAGACTTGCTCATTTAAAGTTTTTTTAGCAAGCGTCTATGACACATCAGGACAGCTCGTTTCACTGACCAGCCATTACGAACACAGGCTGTAAAACATTGTTCATTAAGGTCATTACAGAAAACACCAGCCTTATACCTATCAGGATTATTTGTGAGGATAACATTGAGGAGAGTAGCCTTTTCTGGGTGTTTGGAGTCATACCTTGTGGGATTGGTAATAATCTGAGAAAGATTTAGGGAGTCCCATTGCTTTAGGACATGGTCAGGTGGTTTAAGCATGTCTTAGGGCAGTTAGGGTACAGGCCGGTGCTGATGGGAGGACGATAGCACCCAGCAACAGTCAACAAAAAGCCATTTGAAAGTTGTAATGCTTAAAACCAGCAAATCAAATTGTTCGGAGACAGACTTGGTGGAGACAACCAAGCACGGAAGGTGATCCTTGGTAAAGATTGCCACTCCCCCACCTTTGGAAGATCTGTATTGCCAAAAAAGATTATAAGCAGAAAGGTTAACATTAGTATTCAAAACACTCTTCCTTAACCACGTCTCAGTAATGACCAACACATCTGGAGCTGTGAACGCACACCTTCAATTGATACATTTTAGGTAATAAGCTTCTAGTGTTAATGTGCTGAAAACCCAGGCTTTTACAAGAGCAGAAATCAGTGAAGCAGAGCACAAGTCAGAATTAGGGCTAGCAACAGTAGATGGGCTCGGGTGTACATGCAGATTTCCAGATGTCATCAACAGTAATACAATCAAGGCACGGCATATTACATGGAGAGCTCTGCAGTGCTGATTTATGACATCTGAATGTGCATCAGATGGCAACAAGATCCTATTGTACAGCAATTTCATCAGGTAACATGAATGCAAAGCCGGCGAGAGGTGGTTAGAATAGGATGGAAGGTCAAAAGTCAGTGTAACCAATAGTCAGAGTCCCGAGAACAAACAGTCTGTCCCACGGTTTGGTAAAGAAAGTTTGTAGTCAATAAAGCATGCAGGAGTCATGAGGCAAATGGAAAAATGCACAAGAGAAAAAATAAGCCATTGTAAGTTCAGAGTCACTCGCCCCAACAGTGCGCGTGTGCTGGAGGCGAGCAAAATCTCAGGAGAGAGGGGAGTGTGGTGGGGGTACCTGTACCAGACAGGGGGAGACAGGCCAGGGCAGACGGTGAACAGATCGCCAGGTGGAATTTAACCCGCATTGCAGCAGGCAACGGGGGTAGGTGTCACACCCATGGGAGAAGCTTCTATTTCTGGAGGCAGATTTCTTGTAGAAAATGCCAGTGAATGGTCTTTGAACAGCAGGAGGGGGCTTCAAAGGGCGCTTCAAAGATTCCTGCCACTTGTTGGGCCCAAAGGCCTCGACACCCTTTACTTTACACCTCAGTGCTAATTAAAGTTGTATTTGGTCTGTCCTTGCAAGCCTGGCAGCCTTAACTCAGCATTCAGTCCCCATAAAGTAAAATATCATTGTTTTCTTTTTTTTCCTTCTTGGCTTTCAAAATAGCATCAGACCAAACACTACTCACTTAGTTCCAGGTTGGACGGTATCATCAGGTCTCTACTGTTTGTTTGCTAGAGCCCCTCCGTATAGCTTGGAAAAAGGAAACCTTGGTAGCAGTAATCTCTCCGGTTAATTTTGGTCAAAATTAGGTTTTTAGGTTTGAAGACCATGCTGTGGAGGGTAGCATCCTGCATACGTCCCTGCCGAAAAATCAAAGTTTATCTAACTCCAAGTCTATTCTTTTGTAAAAAAACATGTTAACATGTGAGAGCTCACATGTAGCTGTCTCTCTCTCTCACAGTAGTCATTGGGTTTCTGTGTGACTATAGGGAGGACCATCCCGACCTGGTGGAGAGCATGGCAAAGAAAGGTTCTAATGTGCCAGAGAAACCCAGGACGCCTCAGCAGCTATGGTACAGTCACGAGAAGAAGGCCTTCCTCAAAACACACGCAGACGTGAGTTACGCTTTTCAGGACCGTTTGTTAGCACCTACAAAAACACAATGTTCACACTCAATGCTAACGTGCTAAAGTTGAACTATGTCCATCTGAAGCAACATATATGTTCTAGAATCTATAATATCTGTTATTAGGCGACCACCAAAGACATTAAAGACAGTCTTGGGAAGCAGTGGACACAGCTGTCAGACAAAAAGAGACTCAAGTGGATTGCCAAGTCCCTGGAGATGCACAAAGCATATGAGGTGCGAGCATCCTCAAATATGAGGCACAAGACTCTGAAGATGGCCAAATTACTGCCTGACTTGGCTATTTCCAAGAGGGTTAATTGATTTTTAACCCGTGACCCTGTTTGTTTTCCACAGGAGGTGATGAAGGGCTTCATTGAGACTCACCCAGAGCTCAACATGAGCAACGAGGACATCGTCAAGTCCACCCTTACCAAGGCTGAGAGACATCTGAAGGACAAATCTGATGGCAGGCCAGACAAACCACCCCCGTGAGTACTAATCCACACCAGCACACTTTTAATCTTACCACTGGGTGATCACATTGTTAACTGGACTTGGTGACGAGGGTTGTGACCGTGTTGTGTATTCTGTGTGTTTTATAGGAATGGTTACTCCATGTTCTGTGCTGAGTTGATGTCCAGTATGAAGGACGTACCCAGTACAGAGCGCATGGTCATGTGCAGCCAGCAGTGGAAGCTGCTAAAACAGAACGAGAAGGACGGCTACCAGAAACGCTGCGAGCAGGTCTGTACTTCACTAGCAGGTGGACTGTTCACTCCAATGTTGACTTTTTGGACATACTGTCAGAAGTCCTAAGTGCTCAACTTTTCACAATTCTCTTTTTCAGAGAAAGAAAGAATACGAAGTCGAGATGAACCGGTTTCTTTGTGTGAGTTTGTTTTTCTACATGTATGTGTGTGTTTGTATATAGTTGAAGTTGGAAGTTTACATACACTGACACAGAACCCAAACCGGCTGCGCGTATGTGCCATCGTGCATACATTTATTTTGTCCCCCCACACCAAACGTGATCACGAAACGCAGGTTAAAATATCAAAACAAACTCTGAACCAATTACATTAATGGGGACAAGTCAAAGCATTAAACATGTATGGCAATTTAGCTAGCTTGCACTTGCTAGCTAATTTGTCCCATTTAGCTAGCTTGCAGTTGCTAGCTAATTTGTCCTGGGATATAAACACTGAGTTGTTATTTTACCAGAAATGCACAAGGTCCTCTACTCTGACAATTAATCCACACATAAAACGGTCAACTGAATCGTTTCTAGTCATCTCTCCTCCTTCCAGGCTTTTTCATCTTTGAACTTATATGGTGATTGGCATCTAAACTTTCGTAGTATTACCACCACGACCGGCAACACAGTTCATCTTTCAATCACCCACGTGGGTATAACCAATGAGGAGAAGGCACGTGGGTACCTGCTTCTATAAGCCAGCAGCATACCACCCTGCATCCCACTGCTGGCTTGCTTCTGAAGCTAAGCAGGTTTGGTCCTGGTTGGTCCCTGGATGGGAGACCAGATGCTGCTGGAAGTGGTGTTGGAGGGCCAGTAGGAGGCACTCTTTCCTCTGGTCTAAAAAATATTCTAATGCCCCTGGGCAGTGTTTGGGGACACTGCTCTGTGTAGGGTGCCGTCTTTCGGATGGGATGTTAAACGGGTGTCCTAACTCTCTGAGGTCATTAAAGATCCCATGGCACTTATCGTAAGAGTAGGGGTGTTAACCCTGGTGTCCTGGCTAAATTCCCAAGCTGTCCCTCATACCATCATGGTCACCTAAATTCCCAGCTTACAATTGGCTCATTTATCCCTCTCCTCTCCTGTAACTATTCCCCAGGTCGTTGCTGTAAATGAGAATGTGTTCTCAGTCAACTTACCTGGTAAAATAATAATACAAAATTAAACGAGGAGATGGGAGACCTTGCAGTGCGATCTGCGTCAGAAATAGAAAGGACTTCTATTTTAGCCCTTGGCAATGCAGACGCTCGTGAGCAGTGTGGGTGCAAAAATTGAACAAAATAGATTTCTACATTTATTTTGCAACGCTCGCTTGCGGTGTAGTCAGGGTTTTAGGACTCATTAAAACTTGTTTTTCAACCACTCCACAAATTTCTTTTTAACAAGTCGGTTAGGAGATCTACTTTGTGCATGACACAAGTAATTTTTCCAACAATTGTTTACAGACAAATTATTTCACTTATAAATTCACTATCACAATTCCAGTGGTTCAGAAATGTTCATATACTAAGTTGACTGTGCCTTTTAAACAGCATGGAAAATTCCAGAAAATGATGTAATGGGTTTAGAAGCTTCTGATAGGCTTATTGACATCATTTGAGGCAATTAGAGGTGTGGCTGTATGTCAAGGCCTACCTTCAAACTCAGTGCCTCTTTGCTTGACACCATGGGAATATCAAAAGAAATCAGCCAAAGACCTCAGAAAAAATGTGTAGACCACCACAAGTCTGGTTCATCCTTGGGAGCAATTTCCAAATATCTAAAGGTACCACATTCATCTGTACAAACAATAGTATGCAAGTATAAACACCATGGGACCACGCAGCCATCAAACCGCTCAGGAAGGAGATGCATTCTGTCTCCTAGAGATGAACGTACTTTGGTGCGAAAGTGGTAATCAATTCCAGAACAACAGCAAAGGACCTTCTGAAGATGCTTGAGGAAACGGTATAAATGTATCTATATCCACAGTAAAACGAGTCCTATATCGACATAACCTGAAAGGCCGCACAGCAAGGAAGAAGCCACTGCTCCAAGTCTGCCATAACAAAGCCAGACTACGGCTTGCAACTGCACATGGGGACAACAATCGTACTTTTTGGAGAAATGTCCTCTAGTCTGATGAAACAAAAATATAACTGTTTGGCCATAATGACCATCGTTATGTTTGGGGGAAACAGGGGGAGGCTTGCAAGCCAAAGAACACCATCCCAACCGTGAAGCACGGGGGTGATAGCATGATGTTGTGGGGGTCCTTTGCTGCAGAAGGGGCTAGTGAACTTCACAAAATAGATGGAATCATGAGAATGGAAAATTATGTGGATATATTGAAGCAAAATCTCAGACATCAGTCAGGAAATGAAAGCTTGGTCGCAAATGGGTCTTCCAAATCAACAATGATACCAAGCATACTTCCAAAGTTGTGGCAAAATGGCTTAAGGACAACAAAGTCAAGGTATTGGAGTGGCCATCACAAAGCCCTGACCTCAATCCTATAGACAGTTTGTGTGTAGAACTGAAATGTCGTGTGCGAGCAAGGAGGCCTACAAACCTGACTCCGTTACACCAGCTCTGTCAGGAGGCATGGGCCAAAATTCGCCCAACTTATTGTGGGAAGCTTATGGAAGACTATCCAAAACTTTTGACCCAAGTTAAATAATTTAAAGGCAATGCTACCAAATATGAATTGAGTGTATGTAAACTTCTGACCCACTGGGAATGTGATGAAAGAAATTAAAGCTGAAATAAATCATTATCTCTACTATTATTCTGACATTTAAAAATGAAGTGTTGATCCTAACTGACCTAAAACAGGGAATTTTTACTGGGATTAAATGTCAGGAATTGTGAAAAACTGAGTTTAAATGTATTTGGCTAAGGTGTATGTAAACATCCGACTTCAACAGTATCTAGTGAATGAGAGCAGAGGCAGTATGTATGTTATTTACTCAGTGTCTGTCTGCAGAGTATATCAGAGGAGGAGCAGCAGCGTGTGCTGGGGGAGCAGAAGATGATTGGCTTTAAGAAGGGTAGCGGGGGCAGCAAAAAGAAGAGCAGAGCAAAGGTAAGTCCCACAATGCGTCAGTATCACTCACCTCATCAGCTCCACATATTTCACAATAACAATCATAAGGAAGTATGAAATGGAGATGACTGTAATTTTATCCATCTCAGACAAAATAGATATTGACTGTAGTATGCATTATTTCACTGGTATTGTCACAGCCCTACTTTCTGCTTACAAGCATGGCAAGGATGAACATTTTAGATTTTTTTTACAAATTCAATTGGATCAAGGGGTGTGTGCTTCACTTTTCCTGTTGCAATAAAGTTGTATTGAATTGAAAAAAGCTCCCATCGCTTAAATTGCAGCCTAGCCCAGAGAAGCCCAAAAGGCCCATCTCGGCCATGTTCATCTTCTCTGAAGAGAAACGTCCCAAGCTGCAGCAAGAGCGACCAGACCTGTCTGACAGTGAGCTCACCAGGCTGCTGGCACGCATGTGGAACGAGCTCTCAGATAAGAAGAAGGTACACACCCCAGTTTAATACACACTACCATAGTGCAGCTGAGGGAGGGTTCTGAGCAGTAAGATGCAGTATATAAATATCTATGGTATAGAATAAAATGCAGTACGATGCATGACCGCATCAATTATATGGCATCGGCTTGTGTCGATTTAAAGGGGATTTCTGGTTTCAGCCTCTACCTGTGATTGTTAGCTAAATAACTGACGTTGTCTTCCCCCTGTAGGAGAAGTACAAGCGCCTTGAGACGGTCCTGAAGGCAGAGTCTGTGAAGAAGGGACAAGAGGAGCGCAGCCGGCTGCCAGACACCCCCAAGACTGCACAGGACATCTGGCAGCAGAGCGTCATAGGAGACTACCTGGCCAGGTTCAAGGTGGGTGACACAACTATGACCTTGGATCAGGACTGCCTTTTAAAGCATGTCAACTGCTTCTCCCCTTGTCCTGACTATCTACCTCATTCCTCCTGTGCTTTACAGAACGACCGGCCAAAAGCCCAGAAAGCCATGGAAGCCACTTGGAACACCATGGAGAAGAAGGAGAAGATCATGTGGATTAAGAAGGCAGCTGAGGACCAGAAACGATACGAGGTAAGTGGAATCCAATGTGTCTGAAAGGCAGAGGCCCCAGACATTTAAGTGTCCATTGAGACTTACTGGCACTCTTTTTGCTGACAGAGGGAGCTGAGTGAGATGCGCTCTCCTGCAACCATCATTGCCTCAGGGAAGAAGATGAAATTTGACGGTGAACCCAAGAAACCCCCTTCGTGAGTGTATTTCTGATGGAGTGCTTCTGTCTGTTTTTGATAACTATATTGATCTAGGATTTGTAAACGTACCTTTCAGGAATGGCTACCAGAAGTTCTCTCAGGAGATGCTGTCCAACGGAGAGCTGAACCACCTCCCTATGAAGGAACGCATGGGGGAGATCGGGGGCCGCTGGCAGAGGCAGCCCCAGAAGGAGAAGGACCGCTACAAAAAGATCGCTGAGGAGAAACAGAAGCTGTACAAAGTAGAGCTGGAGCGGTGGCTGGCGGTACGCCATCTTTGATTTGTTGCAGACACTAAGTGCATTGAACATCCTAGAAATTGTGTGCCTGTAATGACCTGACGAATTAAAATGTCCCTGCTTTCACAGAGCTTGTCCTCACAAGAAAGAAATGTGTACAAGGAGTACAACTCACAAGTAAGTCGTCCGTGCTATTCTATTATGCCTTAGAGTGAGTGTTACCACAAACTCTCCCTGTAGTTGCTGGCAAATTAACATGTAAACAAACTGAGTGTTAATCTTAATCTTCTATTGTCTTCCTCAGAAAAGAAAAACCCCAGTGAAACCAGGAGGCACTGCAGCCAAAGTTAAGGCCAAGGTAATCAAGAAGTCGGTAAGTCCCAGCTCTGTTCAGTTTATCATTACCACTCACTCTACTTTTACTTTTACTACTCTGCTCTAAGTCAAACATCATTCATCTCTGACAATCAATCTTCCCCCAGGACACAGAGGATGATGATGATGATGATGAGGAGGAGGAAGAGAAGGAGGCTGCCTCATCAGATAATGATTCTTCCAGTGCAGAGGACAGTGAGGAGGAAGATGATGATGATGACGATGATGTTAGTTTTCAGACTTGGGTGAAATTCATCATTGCTGTTGGAAATTATAATGGTGCCCTTGACTGACATGACTTGAGGCTAATGTTCTTGTTGTGCGACACCTACTCTTGCAGAATGAAGAAGACGACGATGATGACGATGATGATGAGGCGGAGGATAAAGAGAACAAGTCGGAGGGGAGTAGCAGCAGTGACTCGAGCTCAGTGGAGACATCGGACTCTGATTCAGACTGAAACTGGTCCATGGTGACCCAAGAGAGACTGAGCAGCGCTGAGCCAAGAGTTCGGGGACCGCTGCCACTGTGCCGGCCCTGCTCTCCTCACAACCCACCACCAGAGGGAGCCCCTGCCCCACCATGTCCATTTCTCACTCGTTTTCTCTCTTCTGTGTTTCTTCATTGGTGTTCTGTACAAGGAGGGTGAAGACCCTAACACCACCACATCATGCCCTTCATCTGTTATTCCTCCAACCCTGCCTTGACCTGCTCCCCTGCCCAGCCCACACAACGCTGGGTTCAGGTGGGGACATTTGGCTTCCTTTCTATATTCTGTGGCTAATAGGTTTCTATTAGCTTTTTTGGGGGTGACTGTTGATTTTGGCCCCATCCTGTTTTGTCAGTGTCTGTCATATGCTAGAGGCCACGGTTGTGAATGGGGGAGCGGGGAGTTGTGAACAGGCCTCCGAGAGCCAAAGAACCTATTTGACTGTGGGGTTATTTTGGGGTGGGGGGTGCAGGGGACCAAATAATTGCACTCTTGAGAATGTTTCCTTTAGTCTTTTGTTCTTCAGCGCCTCTCAACTTTCGTCCTGCTCTCAATGTGTATGTTTTAATTATTAGGTTCTTAACGAGGTGGTATCTTCAGGAAAAATTAAGCCATTATGAATGTCTCTTGTTGTTGCTGGAAATTTAGAGGAGATGTATTCATCCACAGTTTTAGTTAGATTTGGATGCATTTAGAAAAATGGCTTTTACCTGTCTTTGACAGGTGTTCAAGTTCAAAGGTGACTGACAGTCTATTTATTTATGCTACATAGAAATGCGTCCAAGCTTTTTTGGGGGACAATTTCAAGGGTCTTTGTGGAGCAAGTCCAAGACAATTCTGTTTGACTCATGTTGGTTCTCATGTTGATTTTTCAGTTTAGATTTGTTCATCCACTGGCCTGTTGAACAGAATAAATAATGAATGTTTCTTAGTGGTATCAAAGGAATATATCGTTTATCGATTAAGAGTTTTTGCTTGCCACTCTTACAGAGTAGTTATTTTTTTCCCGGACTGCAGATAACAAACAGACTATGTTGTACAATTTAATATTGGTTTTGATTTCTTCCTTGAACCACTGTTTTACACTTCTATTTGATCTAAAGCTGATTTAATGAATTTGTTTTAATAATGTCGAGGGCTGTGGTCAGTTCCATTTGAAATCAGGGATAGATTGAAATGGATCCATTTAGTTCTTTTAAATTAAATAAAATTGACCCCAACCCCGATATTCTTTTAGTCAAAGTATCCCAAAAAATCTTTGCACTTCATGTAAGCCTGTCCCATACTTCCTGTGGTAAACTGTTCAGCCCCTTCATGTGTTTGTATGAGAGCGACTGCATTGGTGTATGCTGTCTGCATCCTGTGTTTGACTGTGGCTTTGATTATCTACTCTTCTCCGTGTGTGTACTTCTCCACTGCCCAAGGATTAAAAAACATTTGCTTGGTGAGAGAATGGGCTAGACTGTGTTCCTAAAAATGTTTCTTACACCAGTTGCATGCTTTTAAATCCTTGAGGGGCAGTGAACGAGTTTGCACTTATGGGAGAAGGGTACAGAACCCGACTGCAATCTGTGAAGGATGTATGTGCCTGTGTGGTGTAGGAGGCACTTCTCATCCCATTACAACACAAACACCTTGATGAAGATTTGTGTTAATGCCCTTTTCTCAAAATTATTAAAGCTGAGTTATGTGTGGTCCTGTTGGTTACCAGCACAAGGACAGATGTGTTAAGACGACCCACTGGACAGGTTACGTCATAAGTTTAACTTGTTTCCAGGGCAGTACAATGGGTTAACACATAATTGTTGATTAACACCAGCATGGTGGGCTATATATGATTTGGTGAAGGGAATGTGGGAAATGTTATGGAGGGTGGGATACTGGATTCGGGAAAGGGATTTGGGGAAAGGTGTTGCCAATGGGGATACAACATACTGTTTGTATGGTATTTGTAAATATTGCTTTTTTTGTATTGTGTGGAATTACTTTGATTTGTAGTTTGATTTATTTGGCCAAGTCTTGTCAGTGGCTCCGTCGGAGGTGGGAGTCCATTGCTTGCAGGGGAAACGTTTTTGATTGTGTTTGTCCGTTTTAGTTATCTCTCCCCATGTTGGTTTCTTTGTATAAATGACTAAATGAGAACGGCTTTACAGATTTGTACTGCTGATCATTTGACACATTTTTGATGTTTTCTATAGCGGAGGGTGTTATGTCCCTGCTATTTAAGCATTTGGCAAATAAACTTGGTCTTTAATAAAGTATACATATTGCATTCATTCTTTTTTTACAAATGATTGTAGGTGTTATATGATGGATGTTGAAGACAATTGCCTACTGAAAATGGATAATGGACCAACTCAAATAATATGTTTGAAATGCCGACCAAACAATAGTGTCCTAAATAAATGGATCAATTAGAATTGTCAGATACTTACAACTAGATATATAAATATACCCTAATCTGTGATTTGGTTGTTTCATGAGAACTAATCGATAAACGATAACCGTGATTATTTCACTTCTTCCCTTTCCGTCAATAACATAAATGGCCACTCGCGAGAGGGGGCGGATCCAGAGAGCCGAGGTTTTTTCTATTTAATTATTGCATATCCAATTAAACATTAAATGTATGCACTAAAGTACAGTCACTTGATTTGATTAGAAGTTAATTTCCTTTCTCTGACATTTTTTCCCCGATTTTAGGCCAAGTAAAACTGCACGGAGAACCTCGGTGATCGTTTAGTGAGGTCTGTTAGGAAGGAAAATGGCAGCCTCTTTTTACATTTTCTTATTTCCCTTTGACTGCTCTGCTGGATCACATTTAAATGACTAGCTAATAGCTACAACAACATGTATCATCCTAGCTAGATACAATGTAGCAAAATAATATATTGTCAATGTCCAGCTAAACTGTAACGGCTCAATCATAGATTGGTCGTTGATGGTGAGTGCGAGCTGACCAGTATAATATTCTCTGTAAAGAAATCATTGAAATAATTGTACGTACAGGTATTAGTAAGATTATGTGCAATGAGCTGATTTGTTAGCGAGCTATGTTTTTGCTATCGGTAGCAGATATTAGGAAAATATTTGTTTTGCTAACTAGATAGCTAATTTGCTGTCTATCAGTTGTAACTGCGTTCTATCCTAGCAAATATCGAACGTTAGCGCAAGCTAACACGTAGTAGCCGTGTCTTAATGCTCACTCTAGTCTCTAGACAATACAACTGTTCTGGCTTTACTTAAGTTTTTGTTCTGGTTCTGTCTTGTATTGTGTAGCCGCAACACCAAATTTACTAATTCAGTGAAATGTATTTGTTTATTTGTTTCAACAGCTAACCAAAACAATATCAGGCAGTCACCTCTGCCAACTATTAGCGAAGAAGAGGTCTCAACTGAGTGTCGGTGCTCCTTTGTAAGTGTTGATTCAGTCTCAGTCTGGGACTTTTGTTGGGTTTTGTCCAACAAATGGATGATCTCTTGTCTCATCACTTATTTTTTATTGTTTGAATGACTGAGGTATTTTAAATCACTAAATGTGTGTATTTCCTGTTTTCAGCTCTGTTGTCCCCCATAGCTGTGCCATGTAGAAGGCAGTGATTCGCCCTTCAAATTTTGCAAATGAAAATGGAGGATATGTCTCTGTCGGGCCTGGACAACACCAAGCTAGAGGTGAGTAGTGGACTACACTTGCTTTAAAACAGGAAGTTGCTCATGTAGTTTCCTTTCCTTTGTGACCTTTGTGACTTTATTTTTTTCTGCCCTCCACAGGCCTTGGCTCAGGACATCTACTCGGACCTGGTGGAGGATGCCTGTTTGGGCCTGTGTTTCGAGGTGCATCGTGCTGTCAAACAGGGCTACTTCTTCCTGGATGACACGGATCAAGAAAGCATGAAGGACTTTGGTTAGGACCAGAGTGCTTTCTCATGGGTCTGGTTATCTGGTTCATCTCTCTGCCTTTAATTTGTTAGTTTATCTTTCATGTATGTTCTCGCCTTGCTCCGTAGAAATCGTTGACCAACCAGGAGTGGACATTTTCGGGCAAGTGTACAATCAGTGGAAAAACAAGGAGTGTGTGTGTCCCAACTGCAACCGGAGCATTGCTGCGTCCCGCTTTGCCCCTCATCTGGAGAAATGCTTGGGCATGGGGCGCAACAGCAGCCGCATCGCCAACCGCAGGTCAGCAAGGGGCACTGGACATGGACAGTGGACACTACACTACAATGTGACAAAGAAAACAAACCAATACATTCCTCAAGTGATTGTGCAATTCTGATAATTTTCTTGATATTGGTCTACAGAATAGCAAGCAGTAACAACATGAACAACAAATCAGAGAGTGATCAGGAAGACAATGATGATGTCAATGACAATGACTGGTCGTATGGCTCAGAAAAAAAAGGTGAGAATAAAACAAGTGTGAATCCCTGTCTGAATGTTTTTTTGTGACTTTAGCTGAACAAGCACATCTATGCTTGTCTTACACCCCTCTATTTTCCCTCTACAGCTAAGAAGAGAAAGTCAGATAAGGTATTTTTACATTCTTTGAAACAACATATACCTTTGGTAAGTTTCATTGCTGTGGAGATTCATGTTCTGTATGTTGTGTTTTTGTCCACATGTAATTGCAAGGGGGCCAATAGATACAAAATAACCTTAAGGATTTCTGGTATCCCTCTGTCCTTTCTGCTAGGGCCGGGATGATACCAGTATCGCATTACCCGTTAGTGTCGTGGCAAGGAAACTTCTTTAGGAAAACAGCTCTAATGTTGTAAACAAACATCATTAAGTTGTTATCCAGTCACATTTATTTATTTTATAAGCTATAGTGCACATTTTACAAAAATCAACTTTTTAAAGGACCAAAATAGTTTGCTCTGCTTTGTGTTTGAATTTTTCCCATGGATTTTTTTTTTGCCATACTGGTATTGTCACAGCCCTACTTTCTGCTTACAAGCATGACAAGGATGAACATTTTAGATTTTTTTTACAAATTCAATTGGATCAAGTGTGCTTCACTTTTCCTGTTGCATGCTTCACTAGTTGTTTGTGATATGTTCATCTAGATCAGTGTGAATCTAAATTGACAGTTCTTTTTGTGTATTATTTCCTTAGAATCCAAATTCACCCAGAAGATCAAAATCTGTAAAGCATAAAAATGGTGAGTATAACATTACCTCTTCGTACCCATGTAAGATGGAGGTTAAGTGACAAACTATAAGCTGTGTGTCGTTTACATTTCCCATCTGGAATGTAAATATTTTCCAATTGAAACACATGATTAGAATGGCATTTTTCTTTTTTTAGTCTTAGTGGCAATCAGCAGTTAAAACAATAACAAGGCATCGTCGCCACCCCTTATTCTTTAAAAAGCTGAGGGATTGTTCTAGAAATGTTTTACCACTCAAATTAATAGAAAGAGCTATGGATGCAAGGACTGACCATCGTGAAATCTAGTTTTGAGGCTGTATAGTGTTTTGTTAACAAACATTGGAGTACAACAACAAGTTCTGATTGGGTATAACAGTTTCAGTTATATTCTTCAAGAACCAATGGGTACATATCATTACTTTATAAATCCTAAAATGGATGTAGCAACTGCAGATTGCCCCTTTTTTTTTAAAATGTCATTTGTCAATATCATTTCTCAATCAGCATTTATTTTACTGAAATTCACACTGATATTCATACTTAATTGCATACATTATTGTTTATATAATGCATTCTGATATACAGAATATTATATGTGTGGTCTCATGGTATTTTGTCTGTCGGGAGTTGTAGGAATGTTCTAGAGTCCAGACTCTCTGTAGCCTTGAAATGGAAGTGTGTAGTCGAACGAAGAGCCCACTCCTGAATACACCCAATTTATGGCCCTACTTTGTGTGTGTTTGTGTGCGTGAAAGTTTTAGAGTAGTTGGTTGAATGGTTGGGGATGTTTTACACTCTGCTCGTTTCAGCATTGCTGGAGCCAAAGCTTTGTTGCAGATCAGGAAGCTCCATGCGTGCTGTTGAGAGATGATGCATTTCCTCGGTGATCAGAAGGGGCTGGTTACTGCCAGGCCAGCTCTATCATGCCCTCCCCCGCTTCAATGTAGGGTCAAAGGTCAACCCGAGAAGAATCTGGGAAAGACCCCTGCCGTTTTAGGGACAGTATATCAGGAAAAGAGTGCCTGGAGTTTGAACTTTCATTCCTAAGGAAATGAACCTTAGCAGAGACCCAGGGTGTCTCCAAAATCCTCTATTGAGAATGTTAATGTGGCCTTATGGATTCTTCACGATAGATGGCCATTGAAGGAGTCTGCTGCTTAAATCCAGGTCAAATGCACAATGTTGGCAGAATACAGACGTAGTGCAGTATGAAAAGGATCACAATGTTGGCAGAATACAGACGTAGTGCAGTATGAAAAGGATCACAATGTTGGCAGAATACAGACGTAGTGCAGTATGAAAAGGATCACAATGTTGGCAGAATACAGACGTAGTGCAGTATGAAAAGGATCACAATGTTGGCAGAATACAGACGTAGTGCAGTATGAAAAGGATCACAATGTTGGCAGAATACAGACGTAGTGCAGTATGAAAAGGATCACAATGTTGGCAGAATACAGACGTAGTGCAGTATGAAAAGGATCACAATGTTGGCAGAATACAGACGTAGTGCAGTATGAAAAGGATCACAATGTTGGCAGAATACAGACGTAGTGCAGTATGAAAAGGATCACAATGTTGGCAGAATACAGACGTAGTGCAGTATGAAAAGGATCACAATGTTGGCAGAATACAGACGTAGTACAGTATGAAAAGGATCAGAAGCAGCATTGAAGATGAGGATAAGCAATTAAGATATAAGGCAAAGGCCGACTTCGTGCTCCACAGTCTCCTGTTTGCTTGATGATTTTAATTTGACATGGATCACGGTGCAAAGTTAATGAGCTGAGAATGACTTACAGGAAGCTGACAATTGTGTGCAATAAATCACAGTTCAGCCTCCAGTTTTCAGTTCTTTGTATGTAATATATCAATTTATTTTCTGTATTGTGTTATATATTGTTTAACTCGTTCAACACTTGAGTGAAAAAATCATGTCAGATGATAGACTACAGTCATGTCTACAGTCATGTCTCTAAAGCAGACCAGCTGTTTATCTCTTAGTTTCTCAGGTGACTCAACAAGTCCTCTTGTGCATTATCCTATCCATTATCTACTTGACATATTCATGCTTTTGTTTGCATTTGTTTTTGTTGTTTTGTATCATGTCTTCATTGATTTCCTGATTGTCCCTGTTTCTTTAAATGGAGCTGAAATGAAACGGTGCTGCTATCTTCTATGGAGCGTCAAGGATGTTCCTATGTAATAAACGACCTGAACTCAATCCACACCAGTTTGATCGACCTGTCATTTGTGGTTTTGGCCCTTAAAGTGCTGCTCAATTTCAATCACAGATTGATTAAACCATTAAAATATATTTTGCCTTATGCTTATGCATAAACATGCTTGCTACTGCAGCACGTACATAATAATCAATTATGTTCTCTTACCTCACTGGTCAATAGCTAGCGAGACCTTTGCTTCATCCCATCATAAACTGTACATTTTACATATGTTTTCTCAGACATAGGAATCAATGTGACATGTAATATTGTGGATATTGCACTAAATGTAATCACTGCTTTATTTCATGGTTGGTGGTGGTTGTGTGCATTATCTGTGTCTTTGGGAGTCTGGCAAGTAGACTGATAGATCATATGCTGTTCTCTTTTTCAGGGGAGCTTAGTAATAGTGTCAATGCAGATCCATACAAGGTAACCAGAATCCATTTTTCTGATGGTTCACACCTACATATCTATTAGTGTGTTGATGTCTGTTATCGTTCTCTCTCCCTCACTGCAGTACAACTATAACACTGGCATCAATTACGAAACTTTAGGCCCTGACGAACTGAGGTCTCTGTTGACAACAGTGAGTCATTTTAATTGATCCATTCTTCCATCCATCCACAAGTCTAACTGTATTGGATCATATCTAAAATCTCAAGACATTTATCAGCAGTGTGTATGACTGGCTTGTCTCTAACTACACTGCCCCCTGTCTGCAGCAATGTGGAGTGATCTCAGAGCACACCAAGAAGATGTGCACCAGGTAGGGATTACTCTGCACGCAAACACTTACACATGCACCTCTAATAGTTTTGTCATTTCCACCTAATGTCCTATCAGCTACACGGAGTGCACACACACACCTTTATCACACAAACTCATTAATACTTTTTGTTTCTCAAGCGCTGGCACTAGAGTCTTAGCTTGAGTCAAAGTTGCTGATTATGATCATGATGAGCCATTCAGGGTTGCACTGGTTCAGACAGACATCTTCCTGGAAGTTTGATGTCAATGTCAGTACATCCTGTGTCCATCCCTCAGCCTGCCCCTTAGTATGGACCTTACCAGGTTTTCAGAGGTGTTTGTTAAACTAGCTAGTCAAGAAGGTCTTCCGTGACTTGAATGACGTGTGTTCCGGACAAGTGGTAAACCTGTGGCCCAACTCCATTATGGAGGCTGCCAACAGACACTTATGGTTACTGTTCTGCATGTTGTTTCTGTGAGACCTTTAACATGATCAGTTTCATTGGTGTGTTGTGATCATGTGTAGTTGGGACTGATTTTTGGGGTACACAAGTGGCAACTCTATATGATTCTCAATTATCTTCCATTTCCTTTATAACATACAGTAGTTATTAGATGATCGGGGTCAGTTATTGACTAATTTCCTTCTTTAAAAAAAAAAATGTATACTGAACAAAAATATAAACTAAACATCTAAAGTGTTGGCCCCATTTTTCATGAGCTGAAATAAAAGATCCTAGAAATGTTCCATATGCACAAAAAGCTTGTGTGTATTAATGTGTTTACATCCCTGTTAGTGGGCATTTCTCCTTTGCCAAGATAATCCATCCACCTGACAGGTGTGGCATATCAAGAAGCTGATTAAACATAATGATCATTACACAGGTGCACCTTGTGCTGGGGACGATAAAAGATTAGTCACACAACACAATTCCACAGATGTCTCTAGTTTTGAGGGAGCGTGCAATTGCCAGAGAATTTAATGTTTATTTCTCTACAATAAGCTTCCTCCCAACGTAATTTTAGAGAATTTGGCAGTACATCCAATCGGCTTCACAACCGCAGACCACGTGTAACCACGTCAGCCCAGGACCTCCACATCCTGCTTCTTCACTTGCGGGGTAATTTGAAGAGTGGGAGGGGGGGTAGTGAAACTATTTCTGTATGTAATAAAGCCCTTTTGTGGGGATAAAACTCATTCTAGCTCCCCAGTGGGTGGACCTACAGTAATGCCACCCATGGCTGTGCCCCTGCCCAGTCATGTGAAATCCATAGATTAGGGCCTGATTTCCTTCTATGAACTGTAACTTGGTAAAACCGTTGAAGTTGTCGCATGTTGCGTCTATATTTTTGTTCAGTATAATACCAAATCGTGTAAAATTAGTGAAACAATTAATATTTGATTGGACGGATATTTTCCAATTGGACTATGTAAGACCCTGATTGGACACTGCCTGCCATACGTGGTGAGAGACGAACTGGACACTGTCAGTGAGCAAACGTTAATCTCTAACCTCCAAACTCTCATGACACCTGACCCATCATCTGATTGGTCACTGGCAGTGTCTGTTTCTGTCTCTCTCCCACTCTTGTCTCTGCCGTGGCCCTGGGTAGGCGGGGCCACTGTGCATTGTGGGCAGGTGTTTCTCAGGTGTTTGTAATGCCACGTTGTGTCCCTGCCAGGTCCCAGCGGTGCCCCCAGCACACGGACGAACAGAGGAGGGCCGTCAGGGTGTTCCTCCTGGGGCCGTCCGCGTGAGTGTGCCCCTCCCCTGCCCCTCCTAGAACTGATATATTCAATCTTGACTGGTGCCTGTGGTGTCCCTAAATGTACAGGTGTTTGTTTGAGGAGTTGTATTGAATGACTATGTATTTATTGTGGATGTTTTGTGCCAGTTAGATGGACAGGCCTTATCATTGAGGGTGGACTATGTTAGTTACCTACTGTATGAGCACTCATGGGGCCAACTGTATGGCCTGGATGTGTACTACAGTAGGTGTGCTGTATGGCAGATTGAATGGCTCCACCATGTCTCCTGTTGCTGTCTGTGGCTGGTCTGATCTGAGCGGCTGTTGTCTCTGTCAGGTCGTCTCTGCCCGATGCAGACACGATGGTGGAGAGTGACTGCTATGACGCCTCAGACGGACAGGTTCTCATGAGTCGCTTACAGTGGGATGGATCCTCAGACATCTCCCCCTCCGATTCAGCCTCCTCCAAAGCCAGTAAGAGAACCGAATTCAGGTCCACATTCTGTACGTTCATACAGTGGAAGTCGGTCTCATCTCATCCCCTGCTCTCGATCTCTCTACCAGGCACCAACAACTCAGATTCTAAGAAGCCCAAGAAGAAGAAGAAGACGTCTCTTGGCCTAAACAGCACAGGAGGAGGGGGCGGCAGTGGGAGTGGAGGGGGCAGTAGCTCCCAGAGTAGTCTAGTAGGCCAATCCAACAGAAAGAAGAAGCCCAAGCTTCCTGTTCCCCCTGCCCCCAGTATCTATGACAACCTAAACTAGGGTAGTCCCAGTCTGCCCCCCCCCCCTCCCCCTCCCTCCCTCTCAGAGGCAAAGATGATAACCCATTAACTCACATCCACTCACTCACACATTAATATCAGCTCTGATTAGCCCAGGGGTTGTAACTTCTCTTTTTTCATAACTGGACACAGCACCCCTTCATTTGAACGCCATTCTTATTTGTTTGTTGTTGAAGACAATATTTTGCAATTCCAGGTATAAAGAAACATGGATTGTTCACTTTATGTTTTTGTTAATCAGTGATTTAGGCTTCAGACATGGACCAATCACACTCCGCTTTTTTGCACTCTGATCTGTTTTCTCCTGAAAACAAAACATTGCTTTCTTTTTTGTCTCTGTTTAGGAGGGGACTTGTGGACGAATTGCATCACCTTACGACTACAGCGTTGTTATTGTGGTGGAGGATGTCAGTGCCATCTTGTTGTTTCACCAGTATTGGGGTACTTGATGGTGGCTTTATCCGTACTAGCATTGTATTGCACAGTGGTGTATGTGTGTATGAATGTTTGTTGTGTAAAGTTGACTGTTTTCCATGTTGTGGGTGTGTGTGCGTGATTTAATTTGTTTTCAGATTACTATGCATCTCTGAATGTGCCATTGTGGTTGAGTCAGTATATGTGTTATTTTGTAGATTTAACTTTTTTGGTTTACATTGACTGTGTCAAGTGAGAATGTGTATTTAATGTCTGCACTCAGTAAATTGTAAATGCAGATGTTGACGTGTTTTTATATACCGATACATGTGGTATGATGACCTATGTAAAAGAATCATGATTTAATTGGATACTGTTTACATACACGGTAACCTCTCTACCATACACAGCTTCATGCTTAACAGTGCTTCTTCCCTGTCTATCTTTACTGTTTCATACTCAGTCTGAAGTTGCTCTAATCTGCTTCAGTTGCAAATCACAATATCACTCTATACAAGTTGTAGATCTCGCATTGCTTTCTGTTGAATAATGCTAAAGTATAGTGGAGTCAACCTGCTTTTTTTCCTCAATAATACTCTAGGTCAATCTGCATCACTTGACTTGCTTTAAAAGTCTGTCTCTGCTTATGTGCAGTGTCTATGCGCGTGTAGGAATTCAAATCCGCCGCCTGCAACAGAAGTGCCATGGCTGTTGCATGGGATATTTCAGACTGTTATTCTTGCCATTTTCAGTTTTACTCTAGCTAACGAGTTAAGTTTGATATATGTTGTTATTCATTCCTGTTTGAGGGGCCCACCAGACTATACTTGCTAGGGAGAATCTTATATACCCTGAGCTTTCATTTAGAACAATCAGCCAGTGATTAAGTATGACATCACTTTAATGTGCACTAAAAGAATCAACCTTCACGTGAAAAAACACCTATTTTGGGTATGGATCATTTAATTTGTTCCTCTTTGCTGACAGGGTAAAGAATGTCCTGTATTACTAATGCTGCGTAACTGTTTATTTGTGTGTATCGGTGTGTCTGAACAATATGAGTGTGGACAAATGACGCAATAGAAAGTGTCTTCACAACACAAAAACTACTTTTTTCATGCACGTGTGTGTGTGTGCATGTGCAAATATGTCAATTGTATATTAATGTGACGCACAGCTAGGTTTTCTTTTATATCTCAGTTTCCCAAGTGTACAGAGGTTTCTTTGTCTGAGTAAAATAAAGTGTCATTCAGATTTCTTGCATTCTGTCATTTTGTCCAATATCAGACATACTCCCTCTTTACACAGGGACTGATTGGTTTGAATGTCTTTAAATCTGAAGCCAGAGGAAAACAATCAAACTTAAGGGATAAAGAGATTCCCTCTCATCTGTGTTAAATTCCCCAACAGAAATCCTGATGTGTCCGATGTGGTTTCATCCCATTCATTCTATGTACAGTAAATACATATTTACAGTATTTTCTAAACCAAACATGTTGCTTATTTTCATGCATTAACTTATATGGTTTAAAATAACTAAAGATATTAGCGAAGAGAAATTCAAGCAACAAAAATCCTTACAAATGGTTTCGCCTTGCAATAAGGCAGTCGTTACAGTCCACAATAACTACGGTGAAAGCTCATTTCCAAAGAACTGGAAAGAAAGTAGAAATATAACCACCACTCCATACATAGCGAGTGGTTTCGAAGTTGCTCTAGAGTCAAGTCTTTAGTTGTATAATCTTCATTTTGTTTCCGTTGCAAATGAGGAAATGAATTGCTCGTTCAAACACGTACTACAAAAATAAAACATTTCTGGAACGTTAACGTGTATATAATGAAAAGAGTATGTGGCCATGATGTGAAGAGATGCATTATCCTAGGTCTAGATTCAATCAGATCAAGTGTTAACCGGCGATAGCCGACACGCGCATAGCTGATTTCTGGCGGTGCACCTGCGTTGGAGCTGTCAAATCTGTGAGTGGCTGCTCTTTATCATTATCACGAAGCCACACCTGTCCTACTTGCATTAGAAGTTCAGAACGAGAACGTGTAGGCTAGATAGAAATTACGCTCAAATTGAAAATAATTCAAATACAGATTTCTAATCAGCCTCATCGAGGTGTAGATTACATCTCACATTCCATTGTTCGAACTTGTAAACAAGGCTCCGTGGTATTGACTTAAAGCAAAGCACGGTTTCGACTGCTACAGTTTTGCAGTTTAACTGACTGCCAGCCCAGAAGGACAATTTCCATACACGGCCACATAGATAAGTCAGATTTCAAAATTCATAATAAGACACTTAGGTCATCACCTTTGTGCACAAATCATCCATTGAATTATTCAAATATTTGTAGCTGATGCCAACATTTTATATTCATCTGTCTGCCATGTTTTTGGATGATGTCTGCGCTGCTCCCTGTGCACACTGAGTGCTAGTGTGCATGTGATGTTGATCTGTATAAACTGGATTCAACCCGGATATAGACAGACATGAATTGGCGTATGTGAACGTGAGTAGATAACCTTGAAAACATAAGGCGGACATCTTGGGCGCAGTCTCCAGTTCTTATACTTCAGTGGATTTGACAGCACTAACACAGTTCCACCTCCCACACAATTTCTATACTGATGTGGGCTTAAGCGGATCTGATTGAATAGAGACCCTAATTTCTGAGAGCAACCTAACACAGAACAGGCTATGTGAAGCCAAACTGGCCAGAAGATGTTGCTGACACAGTGGTCCAAGCAGCCTGTGGTCCTGGGTGTGATGCTGATGGTTCTGCCCTATAAAGGACCAACAGGAGCTGGACACACTCAATGTTTTTCTGAGAAACAAAATTACCACTCAGTATTATCTCTGCTTCATACTAACAAACACACATTCCAGATAACTTAAATCTCTGCACATACAATCAATCTCATATTATGCTATTTGCTGGTGCATGCACAAACACAGGCACACCCACTCTTAGGATTCCAGTTGAGCTCTATGGTGTCTGAGGCAGAGGCCCCCTGACTCCATTCATCCTCCTGACACAGTTGTTTTTCCCTCTCATTCCCCTGCCCAGATGAGGGCCCTTCCATTCTGCCTCCTCTCCTGCTCACCGGCTGTGCATTCCAAAGATGAGGAAGCTGAAGAACACAGTGACTCCCACCAGGGAGATGGTAGCAGGGGCGGTGAAGAACTGACGGTAGTTGATGCGGAAGTACCAGACCACGGCTAGCATCACCACAAACACAGGCACCACCAGGCTGCTGGTGCTCAGAGCCAGGCCTGCAGCCCTGATTCCCCCACTAGCCCCAGAGCGAGCTGCCTCCTCTGGGCTGGCCTCCCGCAGCACCTGGGACACGTGGCAGTGGATCACACTGTTGTGAGAGATGTTGAGGGAGAGCAGAGTCCGTTTGGGATCCTGAAGCAGCTGGCCCTGGTAGATCAACTTGATCTGACGCTCCCGCCCTGAGAAGTGCTTACTAGAGGGGAGAAAGAAATGTCTCTGTAAGACCGTATGGGGAGATATGCATGTTCAATAAATCAAAAAATGGTTAAACACAGAAAATACATAATGAGAGCTGCCATATCATAATAACCTCTTCAGTAGACCCACTGTATCCTGGGCACCAACAACTCAGATTCTAAGAAGCCCAAGAAGAAGAAGAAGACGTCTCTTGGCCTAAACAGCACAGGAGGAGGAGTGGCAGGGGCGGCAGTGGGAGTGGAGGGGGCAGTAGCTCCCAGAGTAGTCTAGTAGGCCAATCCAACAGAAAGAAGAAGCCCAAGTTTCCTGTTCCCCCTGCCCCCAGTATCTATGACAACCTAAACTAGGATAGTCCCAGTCTGCCGCCCCCCTCTCAGAGGCAAAGATGATAATCCATTAACTCACAGCCACTCACTCACACATTAATATCAGCTCTGATTAGCCCAAGGATTGTAACTTCTCTTTTTTCATAACTGGACACAGCACCCCTTCATTTGAACGCCATTCTTATTTGTTTGTTGTTGAAGACAATATTTTGCAATTCCAGTTATGAAGAAACATGGAAGCAGCTGTAAGACTGTATGGGAGAGATATGCATGTTCAATAAATCAAAAAAAGGTTAAACACAGAAAATACATAATGAGAGCTGCCATATCATAATAACCTCTTCAGTAGACCCACTGTATCCTGGGGACTCAGGACTGCCACCTCTTCTGTGTCATTCAGGAACTTCAAACGAACCGTGATGCTGGTGCAGGAGACCACTGGGCTCAGCTTCTGAACCTTGTCTTCTTCCTCATAGTCCTCCTCTTCCTCATCATCTTCATCATCATCATCAGGCTGGTATGTCTGAGGTTTCTTCCCCTGGATATTCAACAGCAGGTCAACTCCAGCCCCTGCAGTCCCCTCTCCTGTTATCTCACCATCTTCCCTCTCAGACCCAGGCTCCCCCTCCTCTGGCTTGTTCTCCTGGGAGGGTGGAGGTGTTTGCTGCTCTGGTGTGTCTGCACTGGGTGGCCCTCCACTGTAACTGTCATGGCCCCCCAGCCCAATTAGAGAGGCGTGGGCCCCGACTGTAAGGATGGTGCTCAGGATGTGGTCTCCCCGATCTGCCACTTGCGTGGAGAGCCAAGCCAGGACCAGGGCCAAGACCAGGAGTAACACACCGCTTACTGCAGCCACCTCGTCTCCCATCCCGTCCATTGTCAGTGCACACACCGCCATCTCTGTCCTTAGTGTCTGTTGAAAAGTAAAAGAGAAGTGAAAGAAGTGCATAGATACATATGAGTAGAAAGCCTATGAGCAGAGACCTGTATTACAACTGTCAGGGACAGAGACCTGTATTACAACTGTCAGGGACAGAGACCTGTATTACAACTGTCAGAGACAGAGACCTGTATTACAACTGTCAGGGACAGAGACCTGTATTACAACTGTCAGGGACAAAGACCTGTATTACAACTGTCAGGGACAGAGACCTGTATTACAACTGTCAGGGACAGAGACCTGTATTACAACTGTCAGGGACAGAGCCCTGTATTACAACTGTCAGGGACAGAGACCTGTATTACAACTGTCAGAGACAGAGACCTGTATTACAACTGTCAGGGACAGAGACCTGTATTACAACTGTCAGGGACAGAGACCTGTATTACAACTGTAAGGGACAGAGACCTGTATTACAACTCTCAGGGACAGAGACCTGTATTACAACTGTCAGGGACAGAGACCTGTATTACAACTGTCAGGGACAGAGATTAAGTGCTACTTCAAAGCAACCGTCTATAGTTTCTTAAGTGATGGCCTGGCAATATTGTCACAAAAGTTAGCTAACAAACCATCTAACTAATGTCAACCCAGTTAAAACGTCACTAATGTGTTTACTACTACATCGTGCATCCGTTGGAGAACTGGCTAGATACAGAGTAATTCTTTTTTTCAATGTTTATGCTAACGTTAGAAGACATATTGGTAGGTTACTAGCTAGCTATTAGGTAAGCTAGCTAGCTAGTAATAGCAACAAGGACAACCTTCGTTTGCTAACTTTCACTACATTGTCAAAATGCTTTCTATAGATGTTCTTATTAAATGCACACACCAGTTATATGCGCATTTGAATATAAGAGGTGCGCTTACCTGCTATGTAGTCAAATCATGTTTGACGAAATGCTACCATGCTAATTTAGCCACAGCCCCGATAATAAAACTGGAGTAGAGGGCCACATAAACACAGATGACGTTACGCCACCAGCACGTAGGTCGGTTAGTGCTTTCTGGGATCCTTGGGACGTCCAACTCTTGTGTAGCTGGCACGCAAACGGGCACAAGCAAGGAAACAAATAACGGTATAAATCTAAAATATTAAAAAGTGACTTCCTCTCCTCGCATTCTCTCTCCTTTATGTGCTGAAAATAGAGTACAGATGAAAGCAATAGTGTACCTGTAGTGGGTGGTTGCTTTCACCGGTGCAGCAGGGTAGCCTAGTGGTTAGAGCGGAGCAAGTTCAAACCCCGGAGCTGACAAGGTACAAATCTGTCGTTCTGAACAGGCAGTTAACCCGTCATTGAAAATAAGAATTTGTTCTTAACTGACTTGCCTAGTAAAATACAAAAATAAAAGATGAAGTAGTCGAGTCATACAGTCTCAGTTGCTGTCAATACATTCTGAGATGTCTTTTCATTCCTACAAATGCAATTCATACAAGAACATAAATTAGTTCAGAAAAATAGTTTCACATTTTCAAAGGCAAAATAGAAAGTTGATTTATTAATAAATTAATACAGAAAACACAATTTATTGCAACCATTCTTTTAGTTATTGTAAATGCAAATCAATGTCTCTCTTGGCTTCTGTCCCATGTGTTCCACTTTATTCACCGGATCTCCCCGTCATTCCGAAGTAGTAGATACTCCATCAGAGAGCTGGGGATGTCCAATCTACTGATAGCTGCGTCGATACCTTTTCCTAAGTGGCGGCGCAGAGCACAGCGGCACAGGTGCTGCAGGGAGCGGGGCTGGCTCGTCATCTGCCTCACAGAGTCAAAGAAACCCTGGTGCGTCTGGGGACAGAGAGATGGTGAGGGAAATGGAAGAAGGACATTAGATGGTTCAGGCAGTGAAGGAGAGAGCTGAAAACGGAGGAAAGGACAAACCTCATGTATCTCAAGAGGGATAGACTGCATCCATTCCTCACAGGAAGGGACAACAGCATAGCAGTTCAGCATTACCTCCAGAGTGGCAGGGGAGAGGAGGCAGAGCTTCAGCATCTATGTGGAGGAAATCGGTGGGTTATTATTATTATCATGCCCTCCAAAATGTATTGTCTACGTAGAATTTCAGGGAATTAACTTTAAAACATTTTCATAGCGCCCCCCAAATGAAATAAAATCAAGCTTTTGCTGGTGCACATATTTCATCCCAATAAAATATAATTAAATGGGCCCAAATGCAGCCTCCAACTGGCATTTTTACACCCAGCTTGGCCCAACACACTTTTCCAATTGCCCACCCTGACATACCAAGCTTTTACCGGCCTTAGCCCCGTGGTTTAGGAGGGAGCGTGCTACAGCCTCCGGATGCTGGTCTGGATAGTCCTCCACCACCTGCAGACAGGAGAAGGAGAAGAAGTCTGTCTTATATACCACTCACTGACTATGAAAATTGTAAATATTATTAAATAACCTTATGTCCAAATGGATCTTACACTTTGACCACATAACTCTCTGTAGCTCCCTCTGCCTCCCCATATGGCCCACCCTTAACCTCACCTGTAACAGACAGTCCATGGGTGTGTATCCTGCACAGTTCTGCACGTCTGCTTTGGCTCCGTGTTGTAGTAACATTTCTGCAATGCGTGGGCTGCAGTTACTACAGGCGTTGTGTAGAGGTGTGTGGTGTTTCCTGCCTGCAGTGCAGGGGTCAGCCCCAGCTCCCAGCAGCATCTGGACCACGCGGAGGTACCGCCCAGCCTCGGCAGGCCTCTCAGCCCCACCACAGGCTGCATTCAGGGGGGTCTCCCCCTCACGGTTCCTGGCTGACACGTCAGCTCCATGGGACAGAAAGAGCTTCACATGCTCCTCCAGACCCCGACGAGCCACCACATGGAGGGGAGTTAGCTTTGTTTCACTGGTCAACACATTGACCTCTGCCCCACCCGTCACCAGCAGCTCAGCACACCTGAAGAGAGTAGAGACACAACCTTATGATCTTATCATTCATTGGCCCCCACATCAACAGACCCACCTGCCATATAACTTTTGAAACATTCCTCTATCTATAAATAATATAAATTATCACCAGGCATAGTGTCAGTATGGCTAAGAGCGCTGTCACTCACTGAAATGTCTGGGCTGTGCTGCAGAGGTGAAGGGGTGCACTGCCGTCTTCTGCCAGCAGGTCAGGGTCTGCTCCGTGGGCTAGCAGCAGCTGGACACAGCTGTCATGCCCACCTATACAGGCATCATGCAGGGCTGTGCTGCCACCAGGGTCAGCATCCACCTCCGCCCCTCGAAACAGCAGCTCCTCCACACAGCCTGAGTGTCCCTTGCTGGCTGCCAGACGCAATGCAGATGTCTGCTTGATCTTGGAGCTCATGGTCCACATCCCTGCCAGAGGGACAGAGAGTATGTACATTATTTACCTAGCAGATGCTCATAGCCAGAGAGTCTTAGGTATGTTTAGAGGGTAGAATAAAGAGAGTCGATGAGCAGTGATTGGGGAATGATTGGAAGATCTATAAGAAAGGCACAGATAGGTCTAACAAAAAGACAACAGTGAAGCAGTAAAAGTGAGTTTATATATCTGCGTTTGACACCTACCCAGCTCTGCAGCCCACACCATCTCCTCATGTACTGTTTCCATCAGTGCGTTGACCATGCAGGGGTCCTTTAACACAGTGTGCACTCCCTTCATGTCCCCACACATGAATGTGTTGTGGATTGTGGTGTCTCTGCATCGGGCCTCATAGACCCGGATCTCCTGGAGGCCCCGTTGCTGTCTGGGAGGGGGTCTGGAGGCCCGGGACACAGGTGGCCGGCTCATGGCCCTCCTGTGAGCCAATGCCTGCCGCTTATCCTCCCACTCCTGGAGCTCCTGATCCACTTTCAGAGAATGCAAGGCGGCTGAGCTGAAGGCAAATGTGTCCTTGGACATGACACCCAAAGCTGGAGCAGAATCTCAAGCAACCCACTGAGGTCTTTAAGCAACACATTTGAAACAGTTCCAATTTTAGTTGTTTACAGTTTACACAACATGACTCAGTGCATCAAATGTGACTTAGACACTGACTAAAAACCTACTGTTATGGCCAATACTAAACGAAAATCAAGACAGAGATAACAGAGACAACAATTTATTTTGTCTCTGGTCTTTGAAGATTGCATTTACATAGTATCAATGTTGTGTGAATATAGAATTCTACTCACCTTGAACTTGTAACCACTGTGAAATCAGATTTTTTTTCATGTGAACTCAAATAAGTTACTATACAAAATATAGTACATTTGCTGTTGTGGATAATGTAATTTGCTTTCGACTACTTCATGACGTGTTTTACAGACACGTCCAAATGTCCTTTCACAAGATATTGTTGCCCCAATACAAGTTTAGTGCCTGTTATAAATAGACAGGGAACGCAATCTGATATTCGAGGAACTGCATTAACTGAGATAGTCAGCAGGTGGCGACAAGTGACGACCCATCTCGCGAACGTCACGCAACGTAGACATTGATTACGCAATTACGTTCTACATGAACGTGGCGGTGCCAATCTCACAAAATTTCGCATTTACAACATCTTGCTTTGCTTGAAAAGTTATACTATTTTTACTGCAGCAAGTACTGGATGGCTGAATTAAATGACATCTGCACTTCCGATTGATCTTATGTACCAATATAAATAGGCCGTTAGAAAAGACATTCGACACGAGATCGCATGACTGCTATGGTAAGAATCAGTCATGTTTGTTTGCTAGCTCTGGTTCCCAGGTCGGTAGCTGCCACAAGTTTACAAATGAGAGAAGCTTCTAGCTAGCTTGGCACGTAGCTAACAGTGTTAGCCAGCCATCTAGTTGGCGAAATGTAATTTACATCTAGCTCTTTCTTAGTTGATGCTATATTTGAAGATGTCTTTCTTTTTCGACAGACTTGCAAGTGGAATGGATTATTTAACGTTGGGGAGGACTTCGATGATGAGGTGCTGAAAACTGATTTACACAGTCAGTGATTACCACCTGCTGATATGATAGTTATGACAGATTATAGCCCTCTGAATAAATTATCAGATTGACATCACAAGTAATGTAGAGTACTGTTAGTCTGAACACCTCTGGCTTTCTTTGAATATGAGTTATACAACGTTTTGTGTGTGTGTGTGTGTGTGTGTGTGTGTGTGTGTGTGTGTGTGTTAGGATCTACTTGAGATGGACTGGTCTGCTCCATCAGTGTCTGCTTGCACTGTGTCCTCTGCAGCACAGTCCTGTTTCCTCCGTTCAACTGCAGCATCAACTCCTGCTGCCCCCTATGGCCAGAATAACTCACATCAACCATCCACAGAAGGCTTACTTGCCCATAGGGGCCTGTCGAATGGCCCAGGGTCAGATAATTCAACACCGAACAGTGTAGGACAGTCTCCTGCTTTGGGTTTGAGACTGCTCTCTACATCTAAACCATTGCCCTCATTCCCTCTTCCCCCTCTCCACCTTCCTACACTGAGTAGGGGACTGTGTACAGTTACCCAACAGAGCTCCTCACCAGCTCAACAGATGAAGTCAAACACAACAGGACAGCAAGAGGCCCCCTCGCCGCAGGATGACTTTGATGATTGGGATGTTGACCTGGCAGACCTAGATGAAAGTGACCCACAGATGAGCACTTGGGCTCAGGTCCGAGAAACTGCTCCAGCTGCAGATCTAACCAAGCCCAGCGATGACTCTGTATCCCCAGCCAAAAGACTACGGCCCACAGCCTGTGGTGGTGCTCAAACCGGGCCCAATGTGGGTCTGAGAGGATTCAGTACCTCTAACATAATGTCTGGTCTTCCCAGTAGTAGTAGTATACTCCACAGGTCCTCATTCCCTGGTCCCTTCCCCTCTCCCCGCCCTGATCCTAGGGCTACCTTCCTCCTAGCTCCACCCCAGAGCCCAGTGTTATCTGGCCTCACCATGGCCTCCAGCCCCTTCCCCAGGCCTGTGACCCCCAGGCCAGTCAGAGGGCTTCCTTCCCAGGTACAGAGGCCCCGGGCTACACCTCTGGCTCAGGGACGCAGCCTTTTTGACCCCATCTCCCCAGCCCCCTCTAGTAGGTTTGGTGAACCCATGCCTTCCCCCAGTCTCACCCCCCGTTCCCTCCACCCGCCCATCTTCACTAACCACTTGATTCAGCTGGTGTCCAACTCCAACAAGACCCCCCAGAGACCGGGTTCTGACCACATCCGGCCCAATACCCGCCGCTTCCCCGGGCCTGCAGGAATCCTACCACAACAGGTGTGTCTCTTTCTGCTTCTGTCCCTACCTGCCTCTCTATCTGTTTATTTGTAGTCTAACTAATCTCAGCAGTCAGCAATGTGCTTGGTTGTGATACTAAGCTACTGCGAGGTTCCATTCTCTCTCCTTAAAGCAGCTCCATGGGCAGAGCCTGGATGACATCGTGGTGGCCATTCCTCAGACACCTGCACATGGGGCCGTGGCTCGGCTGCCCAGTCAGGTACTATCACACTGATGTGTAGCCTATACATTTACAGAATGTATCATGTGTCATGATATTAGTTAACCTTTTTGTCCATTCTTTATTATATCATGTTGCTTTATGAACATGTGATGTCTGTGTAAAAAAAAACTTGTCCAGGTTCCCAGCTCTCAGACTGAGGAAGAGGATTTCAGTGGAGGTCCGTGGGCAGCGATGAAGGCAGAGATGGGATTGGACGAAAGGAACTCCTCCTGTTTTCTGCACTCTTACAGCGTGGCCATGGTACTCCGCAAGGTGACCAGCACATTTAGCGGTATCCAATTTACACAGCCTATAGTAGTGTAAATGGCATGAAAATTGACTGAAAGGCTAACAGTGTTCAGGCTGTGCGTGGTCATGTACCCTTCAACAATATGCATAATTTAACATAGCATATTTAATGTTAGAAGCTTTAAATGCCATATCATCTGGTGCAAAAATGTAACACTTGGGTAACACCGTTTGCATAATTTGACTTCATGAGCATGTTTTTCTGCACCCAGGGCAGCCTCCCTGATAGAAGTGGATGGGCTGTTTTTCTCTATGTTAATGGCCCTTGTCTCTGTGGTGGCACTCTATCAGTATAATCAGGACAAATGACAGGCCTGTGCCTGGGGTGTTAGTAGTTATTATCCCAAACATGATCACACATTAATCATCTTAATGGTTATTCTGTTGTTTTTCCACAGTCTTAATGTGCCACTGCTAATGGCAACTCTGCATGAGTAATTGAGATGTTTAATTAATTAAAGTTAATGATTGGCAGTTGTTTGAACTTGTTTTGTAGTGCTCTAATACAAAGGTCTGTCTCTCTCTGTCAGGCGGCCCTGAAACAGCTGGTGAAGAACAAGGTCCCCAACATGGCTGTGGTACTAAAGAGCATCCTCCACACACACGCTGATGCCAAGGCTGTGTTCAGGGATCCCACAGGTAAGGCCTACTGATGGTAAGCTTGTGCTTGTAGGTAGAACCGGTCACACAGTCATTTTAGTGAGTCTGTGGCTGGCTGTTTCATTGTGTCTAGGGCCCTATTTCCTCCTTTTTTCTGTCTCTTTCTCTCATTTTCTTGCAGTTCCTGCTTGAACCTGAGCAGATCTATTAAAGTATTTACTTAACCTTAGTGTTGTGCTTATTAGTGACTCTATCAGCATCAAATGAACATGTATTAGCACATGCTGATCACCACGGACTATTAAGTCTCAGTGATCTGTGCATTCCCTCCTGAAGTGTGGCCCATGGTGCTACCTGTTAACAGATTACCACTGGAAAGGATGCACTGATTACTACACTGTTGTCATTAGCAGGAATAATGTGACCAGTGTGCTCAATGTGGAATGAATCAATCACGTGTATTTTATACAGCCATTTTTACATCAGCAGTTGTCACAAAGTGCTATACAGAAACCCAGCCTAAAAACCCTAAAAGGCAAGCAATGCAGAAGCACAGTGGCTAGGTATGCTGTTTTGCTCTGACTGCACAGGTAGAACACAGTAGTAATACGCGTGTCTGACTGTAGGAGAGATGCAGGGCACAGTGCACCGGCGCCTCCTAGAGGACAGACTAGGGGAGCTCAAGACGGGGGCGGTATTGCTGCTCAAACAGGTAGGACTTCCACAGGCCACACACCTCACTATTTACTAGTGTTTCATTGCAAATCATTTGTTGGATTCTTCAAAATGATTGAGCCACTCACAATAAAATCACAAAAACAAATTGTGTGTAAAGTTGATAATTTTTGCACTATGTTAGCTGTAGACCCATAATTAGTTGTCTCTTCATGAAGGTGGGTGTGTTCTCACCGTCCCACCGTAACCACTACCTGAACGTGACACCCAACAACCTCCTGAGGATCTACCCTCCTGACGGCTCGACCTTGTCCTCCACACAGAGCCAGCTGCTCCCACTCCCCCCGGTGAGAGACCATTACCAAGGCCTGGAGGATATCTTGTTGTTATCCTGTATCCTGCTGTTGGGAGTTTGATGTAACAATTACAAATCATTGATGAGTAAAACTTGGTGTCTTGACAGATGTATTGTATTTGTTTGTCTAACTCTACTGTTGAATGTAGGAGCCAATGTTGGAATCACCTGATCAGTCCTCCAGTGTCCCAGGAGCCCCTGTGTCTCAGATGGAGTTGTTCTATGATAATGATGATGAAGAGGATGTTCGGGCCCCACAGGTCTCTGCAGACTCTGGTGCTGGCTCCTCTAGTGTTCCACAGGGCCCGCCTGCTGCACCACTGGACCTGTCCTGGGACGCAGGTGGGACTTGGATATGCATATGAGTGTATGTTCTTGGTAAACCAATCAGCAGCTCCACCCTGTGTGTTTGTTTGATTTAATTTGTCTGTCTCTGTGTTGTGCAGATGACCTTGATGAGCTTCTTGGGGAGTTGCCTGTTGAGTCCTACTGCCTCTGACACCTGCCCACCTACCCCTTACGGACAAGGTACATTTATACAGGGGAGATGTAAGCTGTCACTTGAATGTGAATTTGATTTTGACGCATTCTGACCGCATGTTGGATGCCTTTCTACCTGATTCCCCCGGAGAATCTTGTCGCCTGAAGTGCTATCATTTTGTGTTTGGTGTGCTGTGACCATTCATTTCACCGGGAAAATGTGCATGTCGGCCGTGTGGGGGGGGGGAAACTCTTGAGGTGTTGGGAACTGGGACGGACTGTCGCTCCCGCATCTCCCCAATTTGAATGAAGCTTCACTACCCAGACTGCTACGGGTTCATCCCATACTGCTACGGGTTCATCCCATACTGCTACGGGTTCATCCCATACTGCTACGGGTACATCCCATAGACAGTCATTCCCCTGTTTGAAGACCTGCTGGCTGATGTTTTGTATATTTTTTTACTTCACAGTGCAGTCTCCTCTAAATCATAGCTAACTACTGTATGTGCACATAATGTCTTGTAAAACATGTATATATTAAAGAAGACTTCTGTTCAATAATACACTATACACAACTGAAATGGTCTCTGATTTTCTTGTCTCTAATTTGCGGTCTTTGGAGTGATTGAGAATTAAAATGCATGAGAATGCACTTACTAATAGGAACAGTATATGGAAAATCAAACATTACAATTAAATATCCATTTAAACCCTGGCTTGATTGATCCACACTTCTGGTTGAATTGCATTGTGGTGGTGTGCTGTAATTAGGCACCGGTGTTGCAAGGTTTCATTGGAGAGGCAGAGTATCCTGCTGTTCATAGCCATTGTCCATTAATTGGAACTGCAAATCTTTTTCTCAACGTTTTTAAGCAGTTTTCTTGTCTTTCAGTCAACTAACACTATTTTAAACATTGATGGCGCTGATGAAACATGGTGTGAACTAAAGTATCAGCCTGAAGTGAATGACTTTAAACATTGTCTCCTGGAGCCTTCTGACTGTCATTCTCTGCCATGCTCTTCTTTCTCCATGTCTGTGTTATTGCCATTTCCTCTGTCTCTCCTATCCCCTTCCTCTGGCTATGTTCCAGTCCAGCCTGTTTACCATGCATTACAATTGTGTAGAGACTTTTGGGGAGGGATTTTCTGGGTTTTTCGTCTCTGTGGAGTTAAATCTTTCTTTCCAGCTGGGCCAAATATATTCATCCAGCTCTGTCTGGTGGAGCCCTGGGTGGCTGGGACAGTCACAGCCTGACAAATGGGGTCTTATCTGGGCTAAACCAGCAGGATGGGAGACCCACGCCAAAACTTTCACCACCACCAACCTCTCTCCTCAGAGGCATCACTATACATCCAGATCAGCCTTACTTTCTGTACTACCCCCACGCACCCCTCCAAACTTCAATTGTAGACAGACTGACCTACAATTCAAATCACCTTGCATCCTAATTAACTACTCAATATTGACCAGTCAGCCAACATTTTCCCAAGATACATCAATGTTTTGCTCTTTTACATGACCATGTTCTTTTTCCTGTGGAACTTTTGGTCATATATCCCATTTTCCTTACCTGAACATGTACTACCAGTAGGGGGCAGTGGCTCACCCCCCACGGCTGTGTTTTGCCTTATAGGCAGTGTCGGTGTGTATGTAAGACTTATTAAAGTCTCAGCTGGTAAGATCTGAGCTGTTGGAGGGTAAACCCTACTGTCGTTTGCACATGTTCCAATTATATATAGGTGTAACAAGGTGGGTCTAGCCGGCTCAGGTCCAGTGCTGTACGTTGTATTCCCATGCTGAAACCAGATGTGTGTGTGTGTGTGTGTATACATACTACCGTTCAAAAGTTTGGGGTCCCTTAGAAATGTCAGTGTTTTCCATGAAATGAATAGGAAATATAATCAAGACATTGACAAGGTTATAAATAATGTTTTTTTAATCTTTATTGAAATAATAATTGGTGTCCTTCCAACTTTGCTTTCGTCAAAGAATCCTCCATTTGCAGCAATTACACCCTTGCAGACCTTTGGCATTCTAGTTGTCAATTTGTTGAGGTAATCTGAAGAGATTTCACCCTATGCTTCTTGAAGCACCTCCCACAAGTTGCATTGGCTTGACGGGCACTTCTTACGTACCATACGGTCAAGCTGCTCCCACAACAGCTCCATAGGGCTGAGATCCGGTGACTGTGCTGGCCGCTCCAATATAGACAGAATATCAGCTGACTGCTTCTTCCCTAAATAGTTATTGCATAGTTTGGAGCTGTGCTTTGGGTCAATGTCCTGTTGGCATGGTGTTGGAAAATGGAGTGATAAGCTTCCTTCTTCAAGATCCCTGTTACTCTGTACAAATATCCCACTTTACCACCACCAAAGCACCCCCAGACCATCACATTGCCTCCACCGTGCTTGACAGATGGCGGCAAGCACTCCTTCAGCATCTTTACATTTTTTCTGCTTCTCACGGATGTTCTTCTTTCATCCGAACACCTCAAACTTAGATTTGTCTGGAAAAAAGTTTTATGGACAATCTTCCTCTGTTCAGTATCTGTGTTCTTTTGCCCATCTTAATCTTTTTTCTTTTTATTGGCCAGTCTGAGATATGGCTTTTGCTTTGCGACTCTGCCTAGAAGGCCAGCATCCTGGAGTCGCCTCTTCACTGTTGACGTTGAGACTGGTGTTTTGCGGGAACTATTTACTGAAGCTGCCAGTTGAGGACTTGTGAGGCATCTGTTTCTCAAACTAGACACTCTAATGCACATGACCTCTTGCCCAGTTGTGCACCGGGGCCTCCCACTCCTCTTTCTATTCGGTTTAGAGCCAGTTTGTGCTGTTCTGTGAAGGGAGTAGTACACAGCATTGTACGAGATCTTCAGTTTCTTGGCAATTTCTCGCATGGAAAATGTGAGGAAGGCAGACATTTTACGTGTCCCCAACCGATTTGTTTTTTTGTTCATTTATTTGCTTTGTTTAACCTATTTTTCGACTTATTTTGTACATAGTAACGTCTCTTATAACCAAAAATAACTTCTAGACATCAGGGCTGCGATTACTCACCACGGACTAGCAGAATCCTTTTTTTTCGTTCACCAGTCTGACGAGCCTGACGCGAAGGATATACTGCCTCCTCGGGAACAGGCCCAGATCCCTGTGATTTGTGTGAAGAGGTGGAGAAAAGGGGGGGGGGGGGCGAAGGGCGGGCTGCCTTCTGAGAATTCGTAGGCGATCGAATAAACCCCCACTTCTGTGTTCCAATGGCACGTTGTGTTAGCTAATCCAAGTTAATAATTTTAAAAGGCTAATTGATCATTAAAAAAACTTTTGCAATATGTTAGCACAGCTGAAAACTGTTGTCGTGATTAAAGAAGCAACACAACTGGCCACTTAGAAATGTCCTTGTTTTCGAAAGAAAAGCACATTTTACTGAGTTACAGTTCATATAAGGAAATCAGTCAATTGAAATAATTTTGTTAGGCCCTAATCTATGGATTTCACATGACTGGGCAGTGGTGCAACCTGGGAGGGCGTAGGCCCACCTACTGGGGAACCAGACCCAGCCAATTATAATGGGGTTTTTCCACAAAAGGGTTTTTACTGCAGACAAAAATACTCCTCAGTTTCATCAGCTGTCGGAGTGGATGGTCTCAGATGAATCTGCAGCTAAAGAAGCCGGATGTGGAGGTCCTGTGCTGGCATGGTTACATGTGGTCTGCGGTTGTGAGGCCGAAGGTGACGTACTGCTAAATTCTCTAAAACGATGTAGGTGGCGGCTTATGGTAGAGAAATTAACTTTGAATTATCTGGCAACAGCTCTGGTTGGCATTCCTGCAGTCAGCATGTCAATTGCATGCTCCCTCAACCTGAGACATCTGTGGCATTGTGTTGTGTGACAAAGCTGCACATTTTTAGTGGCCTTTTATTGTTCCCAGCACAAGGTGCACCTGTGTGATGATCATGCTGTTTAATCAGCTTCTTGATATGCCATACCTGTCAGGTGGATGGATTACTTTGGCAAAAGAGAAATGCTCACTAACAGGGAAATTAACCAATTTGTGCACAAAATGTTAGAGAAATAAGCTTTATGTGCATACGTTTTTTTTTTAAATTTAAGCTTATGAAATTTGGGACCAACACTTTACATGTTGCGTTTTGTTTTTGTTCAGTGCATTCGGAAAGTATTCATACAGCCTTGTTCTAAAATTGATTAAATTATTTTTTTCCCCTGCATCAATCTACACACAATACCCTATAATGACAAAGTGTAAACAGGTTTTTACAAATGTTTACAAATTGAAACTGAAATACCTTTATTTACATAAGTATTCAGAGCCCTTGATGTTTCTCCAACTTAATTGGATTCCACCTGTGGCAAATTCAATTGATTGGAAAGGATTTGGAAAGGTACACACCTGTCTTTTATAAGGTCCCACAGTTGACAGTGCATGTCAGAGCAAAACCAAGCCATGAGGTAAAATGTCCGTTGAGCTCTGAGAAAGGATTGTGTCGATGCACAGATCTGGGGAAGGGTACCAAAACATTTCTGCAGCATTGAAGGTCCCCAAGAACACAGTGACTTCCATCATTCTTAAATGGAAGAAGTTTGGAACCACCAAGACAGGGAGGTGACCAAGAACCCGATGATCACTCTGACAGAGCTCCAGAGTTCCTCTGTGAAGATGGGAGAACCTTCCAGAAGGACAACCATCAATGCAGCACTCAACCAATCAGGCCTTTTATGGTAGAGTGGCCAGACGGAAGCCACTGCTCAGTAAAAGGCACATGACAGCCCGCTTGGAGTTTGCCAAAAGACACCTAAAGACTCTCAGACCATGAGAAACAAGATTATCTGGTCTGATGACACTAAGATTGAACTCTTTGGCCTGAATGCCAAGCATCACGTCTGTAGGAAGCCTGGCACCATACTTACAGTGGGGATGTTTTTAAGTAGCAGGGACTGGGAGACTAGTCAGGATCGAGGGAAAGATGAACTGAGCAGAGTAAAAAGAGATCCTTAATGAAAACCTGCTCAGGACCTCAGGCTGGGGCGAAGGTTCACCTTCCAACAGGACAAAGACCCTAAGTACGCAGCCAAGACAATGCAGGAGTGGCTTCGGGACAAGTCTCTGAATGTCCTTGAGTGGCCCAGCCACAGCCAGGACTTGAACCTGATCGAATATCTCTGGAGAGACCTGAAAATAGCTGTGCAGCGACACTCCCCAGCCAACCTGAAAGAGCTTGAGAGGATCTGCAGAGAGAATGGGAGAAACTCCCCAAATACAGGTATGCCAAGCTTGTTGCGTCATACCCAAGAAGACTCGATGCTGTAATCACTGCCAAAGGTGCTTCAACAAAGTACTAATGTGATATTTCAGATTTTGCTTTGTCATTATGTGGTAATATTTCAACCATTTTAGAATAAGGCTGTAACATAACAAAATGTGGAAAAAGTCAAGGGGTCTGAATACTTTCCGAATGCACTGTGTATGTAATATAGAATATATATATATATATATATAGATATACATCTATCATTGGCTGAAACATCTGCCCTTTAACTTCAAAACCCCCTTTCTCTGCTGTAGTATTGAACCAGTGCCACTCTCCTACTCCCTTACACTCCCCATGTTTAATACTCCCTAATTATCTTCATCTAAGAGCTTATTATTTTTCATAAGCCATTATGTTATGAAAGAGTAATTAACTTACTTGTTCATTCTCCACAAGCGTATCAGGGACTCTTTCATTAATTATTTGATAAAATGTCAACACAATACTCTCCCCTGTGGTCGTTTTCTTTTCACTCGAACCCTGGGGTAGAGGAGGCCTTTTATCTCTGGTGGAAAAGGAAGTTAACTTTCTGTCATTTGCAGGGTGACTCATCATGATTGTGATTCACATGAATAACAGAACTCAGAGGTTTAGGGACTTGTCCACTGACTTCTGAGTGAAAATGGATGACAGAGTACTTCACATTCCATGGCAGGTAGGGCTGAGAAGTGCCAGGGACCTCCTGATATGATATATATCGCAATTCTCTCTCTCTCTCTCTCTCTCTATATATATATATATATATATATATATATACATACAGTGCCTTGCGAAAGTATTCGGCCCCCTTGAGCTTTGCGACCTTTTGCCACATTTCAGGCTTCAAACATAAAGATATAAAACTGTATTTTTTTGTGAAGAATCAACAAGTGGGACACAATCATGAAGTGGAACGACATTTATTGGATATTTCAAACTTTTTTAACAAATCAAAAACTGAAAAATTGGGCGTGCAAAATTATTCAGCCCCTTTACTTTCAGTGCAGCAAACTCTCTCCAGAAGTTCAGTGAGGATCTCTGAATGATCCAATGTTGACCTAAATGACTAATGATGATAAATACAATCCACCTGTGTGTAATCAAGTCTCCGTATAAATGCACCTGCACTGTGATAATCTCAGAGGTCCGTTAAAAGCGCAGAGAGCATCATGAAGAACAAGGAACACACCAGGCAGGTCCGAGATACTGTTGTGAAGAAGTTTAAAAACGGATTTGGATACAAAAAGATGTCCCAAGCTTTAAACATCCCAAGGAGCACTGTGCAAGCGATAATATTGAAATGGAAGGAGTATCAGACCACTGCAAATCTACCAAGACCTGGCCGTCCCTCTAAACTTTCAGCTCATGCAAGGAGAAGACTGATCAGAGATGCAGCCAAGAGGCCCATGATCACTCTGGATGAACTGCAGAGATCTACAGCTGAGGTGGGAGACTCTGTCCATAGGACAACAATCAGTCGTATATTGCACAAATCTGGCCTTTATGGAAGAGTGGCAAGAAGAAAGCCATTTCTTAAAGATATCCATAAAAAGTGTTGTTTAAAGTTTGCCACAAGCCACCTGGGAGACACACCAAACATGTGGAAGAAGGTGCTCTGGTCAGATGAAACCAAAATGGAACTTTTTGGCAACAATGCAAAACGTTATGTTTGGCGTAAAAGCAACACAGCTCATCACCCTGAACACACCATCCCCACTGTCAAACATGGTGGTGGCAGCATCATGGTTTGGGCCTGCTTTTCTTCAGCAGGGACAGGGAAGATGGTTAAAATTGATGGGAAGATGGATGGAGCCAAATACAGGACCATTCTGGAAGAAAACCTGATGGAGTCTGCAAAAGATCTGAGACTGAGTGTCTCCTGACCCCTCCTGACCCCTCCTGTCTCAGCCTCCATTATTTATGCTGCAGTAGTTTATGTGTCGGGGGGCTAGGGTCAGTTTGTTATATCTGGAGTACTTCTCCTGTCCTATTCGGTGTCCTGTGTGAATCTAAGTGTGCGTTCTCTAATTCTCTCCTTCTCTCTTTCTCTCTCTCGGAGGACCTGAGCCCTAGGACCATGCCCCAGGACTACCTGACATGATGACTCCTTGCTGTCCCCAGTCCACCTGACTGCTGCTGCTCCAGTTTCAACTATTCTGCCTTATTATTATTCGACCATGCTGGTCATCTATGAACATTTGAACATCTTGACCATGTTTTGTTATAATCTCCACCCGGCACAGCCAGAAGAGGACTGGCCACCCCACATAGCCTGGTTCCTCTCTAGGTTTCTTCCTAGGTTTTGGCCTTTCTAGGGAGTTTTTCCTAGCCACCGTGCTTCTACACCTGCATTGCTTGCTGTTTGGGGTTTTAGGCTGGGTTTCTGTACAGCACTTTGAGATATCAGCTGATGTACGAAGGGCTATATAAATAAATTTGATTTGATTTGATTTTTGATTTGACTGGGACGGAGATTTGTCTTCCAACAAGACAATGATCCAAAACATAAAGCAAAATCTACAATGGAATGGTTCAAAAATAAACATATCCAGGTGTTAGAATGGCCAAGTCAAAGTCCAGACCTGAATCCAATCAAGAATCTGTGGAAAGAACTGAAAACTGCTGTTCACAAATGCTCTCCATCCAACCTCACTGAGCTCGAGCTGTTTTGCAAGGAGGAATGGGAAAAAAATGCAGTCTCTCGATGTGCAAAACTGAAAGAGACATACCCCAAGCGACTTACAGCTGTAATCGCAGCAAAAGGTGGCGCTACGAAGTATTAACTTAAGGGGGCTGAATAATTTTGCACGCCCAATATTTCAGTTTTTGATTTGTTAAAAAAGTTTGAAATATCCAATAAATGTCGTTCCACTTCATTATTGTGTCCCACTTGTTGTTGATTCTTCACAAAAAAATACAGTTTTATATCTTTATGTTTGAAGCCTGAAATGTGGCAAAAGGTCGCAAAGTTCAAGGGGGCCGAATACTTTCGCAAGGCACTATATATATATATATATATATATTGTGATTGGATATTGTGATTGGATGTTCTAAGCATATTGCCACATCTGCTGCAGAGAGATGAGAGAGAGCCATGAGAAAAGTGTCGATCAGTCAGGGAAATAAAAGTAGTGAAAACATGACGGCTCACTATTTAAAAAGAAGATGGAGAACAAGCTATAGGATGAACAATACAGAAGTTTTAGCGCCGGTACAGCCGACTAGCTCTAGCTAACGCAACCTAGCAAATAAATTGATACTTGGGAGTGAAATTATAGTGTGATAGTAACTTTTTAATATATTATCATCACTAAATTGGCAGGTTATGACCACCCTCTGGTAGATGTACACGCTTTCCAGTGTGAGAAGTTAGACAGCTGCAAGAGGATGAAATGAATTCCATTATGCAGTGCAAATCTAACTGCATACTGTAGGAAGACTACAATATCCTGGCTGAGTGGTTGGTTCTATGTAATTGCATTAGTATATGACTTTGGGTAAGGAAACTACTGATGCATCCTGTAGAATATCCCTGGTAGTTGGCTAAATGGAGAAAAATGAATCCACTCAGGATGGATAGCATTTGCTAAGTACAGAAAAGGTGGTAAATAATAAAGACTTATCTCCTACCCAGGAGACGGCTAATCCCTGTAAAACTATGCTCATTACTTCAATGGGAAAGGGGAGATTTGCTTAATTAAGTCGTTAAGGAGCCAGCAACCCCACAGCTGTTTGGGACCACTGCAAATTTAATTTGAGAGAAATGTGATTGACTGATACTGGGACCAGAAATTGGCCTTGGCATTGTTAACACACCTTGAGGCCCCCAGTATTAGCAAGAGAATGATCATTTTGCGCAGTTAAACAGGCCCACTGGGCTATATATGGACCAGCCCAACTGGCATTTGCCTGAAATTCCAGATGGCTAGTCCGCTACTGATATTTGTGTCACTTCGTGTGTCAGGCTGTGTGTGTATCTCAAGTGCTAACAGACTTTAATTTTTACACTGAACAAAAATATAAATACAACATTCAATCATTTCAAATATTTTACTGAGTTTCAGTTCATATACGGAAATCAGTCAATTGAAGTAAATTAATTAGGCTCTAATCTATGGATTTCACATGACTGGGAATACAGATATGCATCTGTTGGTCACAGATACCTTAAAAAAAAGGAAGGGGTGTGTATCAGAAAACCAGTCGGTGCCTGTTGTGACCATCATTTGCCTCATGCAACATGACACATCTCCTTCACATAGAGTTGATCAGGCTGTTGATTGTGGCTTGTGAAATGTTGTCCCACTCCTCTTCAATGGCTGTGTGTAGTTGCTGGATATTGGCAGGAACTGGAACACGGCTGTCGTACACGTTGATCCAGAGCATCCCACACATGCTCAATGGGTGACATGTCTGGTGAGTATGCAGGCTATGGAAGAACTGGGACATTTTCAGATTCCAATAATTGTGTACAGATCCTTGAGACATGGGGCTGTGCATTATCATGCTGAAACATGAGGTGATGGTGGTGGATGAATGGCAGACGACAATGGGCCTCAGGATCTCGTCACGTCAAATTGCCATTGATAAAATGCAATTGTGTTACTTGTCCATAGCTTATGCCTACCCATACCATAACCCCACCACCACCATGCTGCACTCTGTTCACAACATTGACATCAGCAAACTGCTCACCCACATGTCTGCCATCTGCCCAGTACAGTTAACCGGGATTCATCTGTGTAGAGCACACTTCTTCAGCGTGCCAGTGGCCATCGAAGGCGAGCATTTGCCCACTGAAGTCGGTTACGACGCCAAACTGCAGTCTGGTCAAGACCCTGGTGAGGACGACGAGCATGCAGATGAGCTTCCCTGAGACGATTTCTGACAGTTTGTGCAGAAGTTCTTCATTTGTGCAAACTCACAGTTACATCAGCTGAAACACTGCTGTGGGGACTTGCTTCTATTCAGCCACAACAGCATTAGTGAGGTCGGGCGATAAGGCCTGGCTCGCAGTCGGAGTTCCAATTCATTCTAAAGCTGTTTGATGGGGTTGAGGTCAGGGCTCTATGCAGTCCAGCCAAGTTCTTCCACACCGATGTCGACAAACCGTTTTGCTTTATGCATGGGGGCATTGTCATGCTGAAAGAGGATAGGGCCTTCCCCAAACTGTTGCCACAAAGTTGGAAGCACAGAATTGTCTAGAATGTCATTGTATGCTGTAGCGTTAAGATTTCCCTTCACTGGAACTAAGGGGCCTAGCCCGAACCATGAAAAACAGCCCCAGAGCATTATTCCTCATCCACCAAACTTTACAGTTGGCACTATGCATTCGGGCAGGTAGTGTTCACCCAGATTTGTGTTTTGGACTGCCAGATGGTGAAGCGTTATTCATCACTCCAGAGAACGTGTTTCCACTGCTCCAGAGTCCAATTGTGGTAAGCTTTACTCCACTCCAGCCGACGCTTAGCATGTGTATGGTGATCTTAGGCTTATGTGCGGCTGCTCGGCAATGGAAACCCATTTCATGAACAGTTATTGTGCTGATGTTGCTTCCAGAGGCAGTTTGGAACTCGGTAGTGAGTGCTGCAACCGAGGACAGACGATTTTTATGTGCTTCAACACTCACCGGTCTTGTTGTGTGGTCTGTCACTTTGCAGCTGAGCCGTTGTTGCTCCGTTTCCACGTCACAGTAACAGCACTTACAGGGGCAGCTCTAGCAGGACAGAAATGTGATGAACAACCTTGTTGGAATGGTAGCGTCCTATGACGGTGCCACGTTGAAAGTCACTGAGCTCTTCAGTAAGGTCATTCTACTGCCAATGTTTGTCTATGGAGATTGCATGGCTGTTTTCGATTTTATACACCTTTCAGCAATGGTGTGGCTGAAATAGCCGAATCCACTCATTTGAAGGGGTGTCCACATACTTTTGTATATATAGTGTATCATCACGTCACTCTAAGTTATATAACTATATGATAGTTATTATATCAACATTTGCTCATAAAGGCGCTTCCACCGACATTATTCGCATAATTAATTTTACCGAAACAAAAAGATCCCAACATGAACGAACATTGTCTGTTGGCATTTCTAAAATTGTAGTGAAATGTCATGTTTCCATCAAACGTCAGGTAATTTATCCGCATGAAATGGTTGGAATGAAACGTGGTTACTGTCACAGACCCCACAAGGGGTGATGGGACCGACTACTGATAAAGAATTTGACTCACTTTATGCTCCACGCAAGGATCGATCATCAAAGCACTAGCGCAAAGGTAGGTCAATCTTCCGAATAGGCAAAAAAAAGTCCTAGTGGTAGCCTATTATATGGATAATATAACTCAAATTTACCATAAAAGAGAATGAATCATACAGGCATGCAAGTTGTGTTGTTCAAGGATGCTGTGTTCAGGCGAAGATTATGACTACAGTAACTGCCCCTGTCATTTGTGGTTCAAGTGTGTAAACCCATCATTTGCCACGCGCCAAACCACTTTCGCCGACATATCTACTTTACTTGTTGACATATCTACTTTACATGTCTCAACCGTGGTGGTCCCACAGTTGACGATGAATGTATATAAAAAAATATACACATCACAACTTTTGGGTAAGTCTCTATAGATGTTAATTTGGATAAAACGCCTTCGGCTTTTATTAGTATATAATATGTATATAATATGCTAAGTGTGTCTCTAATATATCTGTCTAAATGACTGCTGCCTCATTCCCAGATTTACAAACCAAATCTAGTCAACCTAGGCTAATTCAGGCCTGGGGTGGTCTACAAGCAAGTCCTCATTTTTCTGTTCAGAAATGAAGAGCAAAAGTCTATCCTACAGCCAATGGATATCAAAATTGCCGACCCATTGGTCAAAATGAGCTCTGGCGCCAACTACATTGTTCACAAACCATGCTGCTGCTGTAGCATTCAGGGGTTGGCCAGTTTTGCCATGCTCTCTCACATTTTATAGCCTAGTCTATATATTTGAACAGACTATTGATTTCTAGATAAAGATAATTGAATGCTTCCTTGTCCACCCATATAGTGATCATGTACGCAGTAGGCTAGTTAGTTTAGTGGGAGGGCAACAGGAAAATGGAGATATTAAAACTGTGAATGTTACATTGCATTCGGGGGTCCTAAGCAAGATTTGGTTGGGCTCCCAACGCAAAACATTTCAGTGGCCCCCCTCTTGACGATGGAGAGAGAAATGTATGTTTTAAAGTAGATTTCCTGCAGTTCTACACATTTTGCCATTGGGCCTAGAGAAAATGTTGCCGTTTTAATGCAAGTTTTCTGCAGTTCTACACATTTTGCCATGGGGCGGAAAGAAATGTTTTCTGCCATTACTTATGCCATGTTAATGATATCTAAGTGAACGTGACTAACAAAATCAATGAGGGTCCCCTGGAGGTCAAGGCCCCTGGGATGCATGCCCGGTCGGTATTTGGACATGATAACTGACTAGACTAACTTACCAATCTAAAAAGTTCTCCCATGTCACCCCGTTCCTTCACACTCTCCACTGTCTTCCATATGAAGCTTCCATTTGAAGACCATGGTACTTGCCTACGGAGCAACTAGAGTAACTGTCCCTCCCTACCTTCAGGCTTATGCTCAAACCCTACACCCCAACCCGTTGTACTCTGTTCTGTCACCTCTGGTCTCTTGGACCTCCCACCCCTGTGGTAGGGCAGCTCCCCCTTAGCCCAGTCCAAGCTCCCCTCTGTCCTGGCACCCCAATAGTGGAACCAGCTTCCTCTGAAGCTAGGACAGCAGATTCCCTGCCCATCCTAGGACAGCAGATTCCCTGCCCATCCTAGGACAGCAGATTCCCTGCCCATCCTAGGACAGCAGATTCCCTGCCCATCCTAGGACAGCAGATTCCCTGCCCATCCTAGGACAGCAGATTCCCTGCCCATCCTAGGACAGCAGATTCCCTGCCCATCCTAGGACAGCAGATTCCCTGCCCATCCTAGGACAGCAGATTCCCTGCCCATCCTAGGACAGCAGATTCCCTGCCCATCCTAGGACAGCAGATTCCCTGCCCATCCTAGGACAGCAGATTCCCTGCCCATCTTCTGAAAACATCAACAACAACAAAAAAACGTTCATGAACTAACACTTGCACTTGACTTTTTTTCCCCCTTTCAAGCTCTGACTTTTCTGACAGCTACTTTATTGAGAGAAAACTGTACTTAATATGACTGTGATATGTGGTTGTCCCACCTAGCTATCTTAATGTGAATGCACTAACTGTAAGCCACTCTGGACATTAAAATGTAAAAATTGTTAGCTCACATTGCTAATTGTGTGACTGTCAGTGACTGACAAAACAAGAGAGAAACTGATGATGCACGACTTTTTAAACTTTTACCATTCTGATTCTCAACAGTCAGTTGAGACACCAACTGAGTTCCCAAAACCTGCTTATGTTGCTTATGCCTGGAACCGGCCCTGTGTATAGAGGACTATATTTAAGAAATAAGGCCTGAGGGGGTGTCGTACAGTATATGGCCAATATACCACAGCTAAGGGCTGTTCTTATTCACGATACAACGTGGAGTGCCTGGGTACAGCCCTTAGCCATGGTATATTGGCCATATACAAAAACAAACCTGAGGTTCCTTATTGCTATTATAAACTAGTTTCCAACGTAATTAGAGCAGTAAAAATAAAAGTTTTGTCATACCTGTGGTATGTGCTCTAATATACCACGGCTGTCAGCCAATCAGCATTCAGGACTCGAACCAACCAGTTTATAATTATCTTCTTATTGGCTAGCCACATACATGCTCTCACCGCTCCTAACTCCATGTCTGTTTCTATTTCATCAAATTTGTAGCCCTCTCCATTTACTATGCTCTTCCTCTCCCTCGATTGTCTCTTCTCTTTTTGCACACATAGCCACACTCCTTTCTCTTCTCAGTCCCCCTCGGTCTCCCCTTGTCTCCTTGTATTACTTGGCACATGTAGCCCTGCTCTCTCCACGCTATACCCCTGCCACCCCCACCCCCTGTTACATATCTCTGGGTCAAGTGTAGCTTCAACACACAAGTTATCTTATACAGACTCTTTGTGATATATCTCACTCACGCTAACACACATACACAGGGATACACAGGACACACACATTTGGGGTTATGTCTCTGCATTACTTCTCTCTGTGTGATATCTCTGTGCAGTCCTTGCCTGCTGGGCACAAAATGCAGTGTTTGTTATCAGTGGGGGAGTGGAGACTGTCTGTCTTTCTCCTGCTTCCCCTCTCATTGCCCCCCCCCTCCTTCTGTCTCTCTCCATCCCTCTCCACCACTCCTCATGCGTGATCTCTCTCCTCCACCTTTCCCTAACCATCCGTCTCCCTGACAATCTGCGTCCTGCATCCATCCGTCAATCGGTTAGTGGTGAGATGGGGGATATGAAAACAGAAGGGCGGAAAAGAAAAATGAGAGCAAGAGGGAAAGAAAAACAGAAGCAGATTCAATAAGAGACTTCACTGTGGAGAGGAGGAGTGTGTTTGTGTGTGCTCTATCCTCTCTCTCTCTCTCGCTCTCTTTCTGCGCGAGCGTGTGTAAGCGTGTGCGTCTCTTCTGGCTCCACTGTTGTTCACTGGCTCCATGGATGAGCTGGGAAGAGGAGGTAGAGCGGAATCAGCGGATGCGTCTGGCCAGAAGAGAACGGGAGGACTTTGGATCGGCATGCGCGACAAACTGGCGGCGCTGATCATCAGCGGCTCTATCCTTCCTCCTCTCTCTCCCCTTCTCTCCCTTTCTCTCTCACGTGCACACACACTCTCAGACTCACACACACTCGCACACAGACTGGATGCCATCTCACTAGGCTGAACAAGAGGTGCTTAGGCTTGTCATTAGTCGCACAGGGAGATCCAGAGAGTTGAGTGTGTGTGTGAAGTGGGGACACTGAATACACAGAGGTGGCTTTGATTGGCTCGTGGCTTAAATGACTCTCTCACTCTGTGTCACAGTGGACTTACTTCTGGGATCCTGACAACGAAAACGGTCACTGAGAGAAGGAGAGAGGGCGGGGGGATATTGGAGGAGTGGAGGGGGGAGGTTTCAGGCACAGAGAGGCTGGCATCCAGAGTAACTAGGGACAGAGAAAGAGTGGAGGCGCGGAAGGAAGGGATGCCCTGGGGGTGCATCTTTCTATTCTTCACGCTCTCTTTTCTATCTGGAGTAAGGACTTGGGGGTTGTGAAGATCTCTGCCTCATGTGCTCTTCCTCTCTCTCTGTCTGTAGGTCTGTCTTGGGCTTGACTTTCTGGGTTGCTTTATTTTGCTCTGTGTCTCTGTGTTTGTCACTCTTTCTGTGCTGCAGGTGTGTATGTTTGGGACACTCACCCTCTCCCCTTTCTCTCTTTCTCTGTGTGAACTGAACGTGTGATTATGTGTTCCTTTTCTAGGTGGTAGTTCAGGGCTCTCATTGCATTGTCTCTCTCTCATTATTTCTTTCTCTCTCTCTCTCTCTCTCATTCTTCCTCTCTCTCTCTCTGTGTATGTGTAGGTGTCTGTGTATTTGGGTGTCCTTGGCTGTGGGACCGGAGCGGTCATGATGGACCTAAAGGAGAGTTGTGGCAGTGAGGGGAGCCATGAGAGCTCCAGTCTGCACCCGTCCTCCTGGCAGGCCTTCTCCCACACCAGCACGCTCCACGGCCTACGCTTCATCTTCCCCTACGGCCGGCCAACACCTCGCCGCCTGCTCTGGGCCGCCGCTCTGCTGGCCTGCCTGGGCCTCCTGGCCCTGGAGAGTGCCGAGCGCCTGGCCTACTTCCTCTCCTACCCCCATGTGACGAGCGTGGATGCCGTGATGTCGGGCAGCTTGGTGTTCCCTGCCGTCACCGTGTGCAACCTCAACGCCTACCGCTTCAGCCGCCTGTCCCGCAATGACCTGTACCACGCTGGGGAGCTGCTGGCCCTGCTGGACGTCCACCTGAGGATCCCTGAGCCCCAGCTGGCCGAGCCCCACGTCCTGGCCTTCCTCACAGACAAGGCCAACTTCACCGCCTACAGGCCCAAGCCCTTCAGCATGCGTGAGTTCACCGAGAGGGTGGGCCACGACCTTAAGGAGATGATGCTCTACTGCCGATACCAAGGCCAGGAGTGCAGCCACAAAGACTTCAAAATCGTAAGTCTACTCATAGTCTCCCTGTCTTTGCTCAGGTCTGGCACAGGTCAGATCTGCCGCTACTGCAGCGCAGTTGAGTCTCTCACTCAGAAGGCTTTGTCTGTCAAGTGTTAATGTGTGTTCTGTGATATGGTCTACAAGTTTTCAAAGTCCGGGAGAGGTTTTTTTCGCTCTGAGTTAACTTGATGTATGTTGGTAGCTGCACTGGGTCCCCTGCTGTGTATTTCTCTTGATATTTTTGTACTTCCATCTACAGGTTGTTTTTTAGTGATTGTGTACTGTAATCACACACTCTGCAGCTGTCCTGCTACTGTTTTCTTTATTTCATCCATAGGATAGCTCTTGGGGTTTTGACAGTCTGTTGCACAGGTCTCTTGATAGTCCCCATAAATATAGAATATGTAGTTTGTCTTTGGGCTGAACACATGTGATATCATTTCAGATTTCATGGAATGACAGCTTTTGTTACCCAGCTACAGCTCTTGTTACCCAGTTACAGCTGTTGTTGCCCAGTTACAGCTGTTGTTGCCCAGTTACAGCTCTTGTTACCCAGTTACAGCTGTTGTTGCCCAGTTACAACTCTAGTTGCCCAGTTACAGCTTTTGTTACCCAGTTACAGCTCTTGTTACCCAGTTACAGCTGTTGTTACCCAGTTACAACTCTAGTTGCCCAGTTACAGCTTTTGTTACCCAGTTACAGCTCTTGTTACCCAGTTACAGCTGTTGTTACCCAGTTACAGCTTTTGTTACCCAGTTACAGCTCTTGTTACCTACCCAGTTACAGCTGTTGTTACCCAGTTACAACTCTAGTTGCCCAGTTACAGCTTTTGTTACCCAGTTACAGCTCTTGTTACCCAGTTACAGCTGTTGTTACCCAGTTACAACTCTAGTTGCCCAGTTACAGCTCTTGTTACCCAGTTACAGCTGTTGTTGCCCAGTTACAACTCTAGTTGCCCAGTAACAGCTGTTGTTGCCCAGTTACTGCTCTTGTCCTCATACAGCTCTAGTTGGCCAGTTACATCTCTTGTTGGCCAGTTACAGCTGTTGTTGCCCTGTTACAGCTCTTGTTGACCAGTTACAGCTGTTGTTGCCCAGTTACATCTCTTGTTGGCCAGTTACTGCTCTTGTCCACATACAGCTCTAGTTGGCCAGTTACATCTCTTGTTGGCCAGTTACAGCTGTTGTTTCCCAGTTACTGCTCTTGTTGCCCAGTTACAGCTGTTGTTGAACAGTTACATCTCTTGTTGGCCAGTTACTGCTCTTGTCCACATACAGCTCTAGTTGGCCAGTTACATCTCTTGTTGGCCAGTTACAGCTGTTGTTTCCCAGTTACTGCTCTTGTTGCCCAGTTACAGCTGTTGTTGAACAGTTACAGCTGTTGTTGCCCAGTTACAGCTCTTGTTGCCCAGTTACTGCTCTTGTCCACATACAGCTCTAGTTGGCCAGTTACATCTCATGTTGGCCAGTTACATCTCTTGTTGGCCAGTTACAGATGTTGTTGCCCAGTTACAGCTGTTGTTGCCCAGTTACTGCTCTTGTCCACATACAGCTCTAGTTGGCCAGGGACAGCTCTTGTTGACCAGTAACAGCTCTTCTTGACCAGTTACAGCTGTTGTTGCCCAGTTACAGCTCTAGTTGGCCAGTTACAGCTGTTGTTGCCCAGTTACAGCTCTAGTTGGCCAGTTACAGCTGTTGTTGCCCAGTTACAGCTGTTGTTGCCCAGTTACAGCTGTTGTTGCCCAGTTACTGCTCTTGTCCACATACATCTCTTGTTGGCCAGTTACATCTCTTGTTGGCCAGTTACAGCTGTTGTTGGCCAGTTACAGCTGTTGTTGGCCAGTTACAGCTGTTGTTGCCCAGTTACAGCTATTGTTGCCCAGTTACAGCTCTTGTTGCCCAGTTACAGCTCTTGTTGCCCAGTTACAGCTCTTGTTGCCCAGTTACAGCTCTTGTTGCCCAGTTACAGCTCTTGTTGGCCAGTTACATCTCTTGTTGGCCAGTTACATCTCTTGTTGGCCAGTTACATCTCTTGTTGGCCAGTTACAGCTCTTGTTGGCCAGTTACAGCTCTTGTTGCCCACTTACTGCTCTTGTCCACATACAGCTCTAGTTGGCCAGTTACAGCTCTTGTTGCCCAGTTACAGCTCTTGTTGCCCAGTTACTGCTCTTGTCCACATACAGCTCTAGTTGGCCAGTTACATCTCTTGTTGGCCAGTTACATCTCTTGTTGGCTAGTTACAGATGTTGTTGCCCAGTTACTGCTCTTGTCCACATACAGCTCTAGTTGGCCAGTTACATCTCTTGTTGGCCAGTTACAGCTGTTGTTGCCCAGTTACAGCTCTTGTCCACGTACATCTCTAGTTGCCCAGGGACATCTCTAGTTGCCCAGGGACATCTCTAGTTGCCCAGGGACAGCTCTTGTTGACCAGTAACAGCTCTTGTTGACCAGTTACTGCTCTTGTCCACGTACAGGTCTAGTTGGCCAGTTATAGCTCTTGTGTGTCATGTTGTCTTGTCTCTGTCCTTTCCCTTCACCCTGTCTCCCTCTGCTGGTCGTGTTAGGTTACCTTTTCTCCCCCGCTTTCCCCCAGCTGTCCCTTGTCTCCTCTAACTACCCATTCACCCCGTTCCCCACCTGTTCCCTTTTTTCCCTCTGATTAGGTCCCAATATCTCTCTCTGTTTCTGCTCCTGTCCTTGTCGGATTCTTGTTTGTTTGTGTCATTCATGCCTGAACCAGACTGTCGTCATGTTTGCTGTAACCTTGTCCTGTCCTGTCGGAATCTGCCGGTCCATCTGAGCCTACCTATGTTTGGTAATTAAAGAAGCTCTGTTTAAGTTGATTCGCTTTTGGGTCCTCATTCACGCACCGTAACAGAAGAATCCGACCAAGAATGGACCCAGCGACTTCGGATCCTCTCCACTCAGCCGTCGAGATCCAGGGAGCGATGCTAGGCAGACACAAGCAGGAATTGTCTGCTGCTCGACATGCCGTTGAGACCCTGGCCACCCAAGTCTCCAACCTCACAGAACAGGTTCACCATCTCCGCCTCGATCCACCGGCCACTTCCAGGGCTTTCGAATCTCCGGAGCCCAGAATCAATAACCCGCCGTGTTACTCTGGGGAGCCCACTGAATGCCGCTCGTTCCTCACCCAGTGTGATATTGTGTTTTCTCTCCAGCCCAACACTTACTCCAGGAGCACTGCTCGTGTCGCCTACGTCATATCTCTCCTTATTGGACGGGCTCGTGAGTGGGGCACGGCAATCTGGGAGGCAAGGGCTGAGTGTACTAACCAGTATCAAGACTTTAAGGAGGAGATGATACGGGTTTTTGATCGATCTGTTTTTGGGGAGGAGGCTTCCAGGGCCCTGTCTTCCCTATGTCAAGGCAATCGATCCATAACAGACTACTCTATTGAGTTTCGCACTCTTGCTGTCTCCAGTGGCTGGAACGAGCCGGCCTTGCTCGCTCGTCTTCTGGAGGGTTTCCGCGCAGAGGTAAAGGATGAGATTCTCTCCCGGGAGGTTCCTTCCAGCGTGGATTCCTTGATTGAACTCGCTATTCGCATTGAGCGACGGGTTGATCTTCGTCACCGAGCTCGTGGAAAGGAGCTCGCGCTCTCCGTCGCCTCCCTCTCCGCATCACTACCATCTTCCTCTGCCGGCTCGGGTGCTGAGCCCATGCAGCTGGGAGGTATCCGCATCTCGACTGAGGAGAGGGAACGGAGAATCACCAACCGCCTCTGTCTCTATTGCGGTTCCGCTGGTCATTTTGTCACTTCATGTCCAGTAAAAGGCCAGAGCTCGTCAGTAAGCGGAGGGCTACTGGTGAGCGCTACTACTCCTGTCTCTCCTTCAAGATCCTGCACTACCTTGTCGGTCCATCTACGCTGGACCGGTTCGTCAGCTTCCTGCAGTGCCTTAATAGACTCTGGGGCGGAGGGCTGTTTTATGGACGAGACCTGGGCTCGGGAACATGACATTCCTCTCAGACAGTTAAAGGAGCCCACGGCCTTGTTCGCCCTGGATGGTAGTCCTCTCCCCAGGATTCAGCGTGAGACGCTACCTTTAACCCTCACTGTTTCTGGTAATCATAGTGAAACCATTTATTTTTTAATTTTTCGTTCACCTTTTTCACCTGTTGTTTTGGGCCATCCCTGGCTAGTTTGTCATAATCCTTCCATTAATTGGTCTAGTAATTCTATCCTCTCCTGGAACGTCTCTTGTCATGTGAAATGTTTAATGTCTGCTATCCCTCCTGTTTCCTCTGTCTCTTCTTCACAGGAGGAGCCTGGTGATTTGACAGGGGTGCCGGAGGAATATCACGATCTGCGCACGGTGTTCAGTCGGTCCAGGGCCACCTCTCTTCCTCCACACCGGTCGTATGATTGTAGTATTGATCTCCTTCCGGGAACCACCCCCCCCCGGGGTAGACTATACTCTCTGTCGGCTCCCGAACGTAAGGCTCTCGAAGATTATTTGTCTGTAGCTCTTGACGCCGGTACCATAGTCCCCTCCTCCTCTCCCGCCGGAGCGGGGTTTTTTTTTGTCAAGAAGAAGGACGGGTCTCTGCGCCCCTGCATAGATTATCGAGGGCTGAATGACATAACAGTGAAGAATCGTTATCCGCTTCCTCTTATGTCTTCGAGATCCTGCAGGGAGCCAGGTTTTTCACTAAGTTGGACCTTCGTAACGCTTACCATCTCGTGCGCATCAGGGAGGGGGACGAGTGGAAGACGGCGTTTAACACTCCGTTAGGGCACTTTGAATACCGGGTTCTTCCTTTCGGCCTCGCTAACGCTCCAGCTGTCTTTCAGGCATTAGTCAATGATGTCCTGAGAGACATGCTGAACATCTTTGTTTTCGTTTACCTTGACGATATCCTGATTTTTTCACCGTCACTCCAGATTCATGTTCAGCACGTTCGACGTGTCCTCCAGCGCCTTTTAGAGAATTGTCTTTTTGTGAAGGCTGAGAAGTGCACTTTTCATGCCTCCTCCGTCACATTTCTCGGTTCTGTTATTTCCGCTGAAGGCATTAAGATGGATCCCGCTAAGGTCCAAGCTGTCATTGATTGGCCCGTCCCTAAGTCACGCGTCGAGCTGCAGCGCTTTCTCGGCTTCGCGAACTTCTATCGTCGTTTCATCCGTAATTTCGGTCAGGTGGCAGCTCCTCTCACAGCCCTTACTTCTGTCAAGACGTGCTTTAAGTGGTCCGTTTCCGCCCAGGGAGCTTTTGATCTCCTCAAGAATCGTTTTACATCCGCTCCTATCCTTGTTACACCTGACGTCTCTAGACAGTTCGTTGTCGAGGTTGACGCGTCAGAGGTGGGAGTGGGAGCCATCCTTTCTCAGCGCTCCCTCTCTGACGACAAGGTCCACCCATGCGCGTATTTTTCTCATCGCCTGTCGCCGTCGGAACGTAACTATGATGTGGGTAACCGCGAACTGCTCGCCATCCGGTTAGCCCTAGGCGAATGGCGACAGTGGTTGGAGGGGGCGACCGTTCCTTTTGTCGTTTGGACTGACCATAGGAACCTTGAGTACATCCGTTCTGCCAAACGACTTAATGCGCGTCAGGCGCGTTGGGCGCTGTTTTTCGCTCGTTTCGAGTTCGTGATTTCTTATCGTCCGGGCTCTAAGAACACCAAGCCTGATGCTTTGTCTCGTCTCTTCAGTTCTTCAGTAGCCTCCACTGACCCCGAGGGGATTCTCCCTGAGGGGCGTGTTGTCGGGTTGACTGTCTGGGGAATTGAGAGGCAGGTAAAGCAAGCACTCACTCAAACTCCGTCGCCGCGCGCTTGTCCTAGGAACCTTCTTTTCGTTCCCGTTCCTACTCGTCTGGCCGTTCTTCAGTGGGCTCACTCTGCCAAGTTAGCCGGCCACCCTGGCGTTCGGGGTACGCTTGCTTCCATTCGCCAGCGTTTCTGGTGGCCCACCCGGGAGCATGACACGCGTCGTTTCGTGGCTGCTTGTTCGGTCTGCGCGCAGACTAAGTCCGGTAACTCTCCTCCTGCCGGCCGTCTCAGGCCGCTTCCTATTCCCTCTCGACCGTGGTCTCACATCGCCTTAGATTTTGTCACCGGACTGCCTTCGTCAGCGGGGAAGACTGTTATTCTTACGGTTGTCGATAGGTTCTCTAAGGCGGCTCATTTCATTCCCCTTGCTAAGCTTCCTTCTGCTAAAGAGACGGCACAAATCATCATCGAGAATGTTTTCAGAATTCATGGCCTTCCGTCAGACGTCGTTTCGGACAGAGGTCCGCAATTCACGTCTCAATTTTGGAGGGAGTTTTGCCGTTTGATTGGGGCTTCCGTCAGTCTCTCTTCCGGCTTTCACCCCCAGTCTAACGGTCAAGCAGAACGGGCCAATCAGACTATTGGTCGCATCTTACGCAGTCTTTCTTTTCGCAACCCTGCGTCTTGGTCAGAACAGCTCCCCTGGGCAGAATACGCCCACAACTCGCTTCCTTCGTCTGCGACCGGGCTATCTCCTTTTCAGAGTAGCCTCGGGTACCAGCCTCCGTTGTTCTCATCTCAGTTCGCCGAGTCCAGCGTCCCCTCCGCTCAGGCTTTTGTCCAACGTTGCGAGCGCACCTGGAAGAGGGTCAGGTCTGCACTTTGCCGTTATAGGGCGCAGACTGTGAGAGCTGCTAATAAGCGTAGAACTAAGAGCCCTAGATATTGTCGCGGTCAGAGAGTTTGGCTCTCCACTCAGAACCTTCCCCTTAAGACGGCTTCTCGCAAGTTGACCCCGCGGTTCATTGGTCCATTCCGTATCTCTCAGGTCATTAATCCTGTCGCAGTGCGACTTCTTCTTCCGCGATATCTTCGTCGCGTCCACCCGGTCTTCCATGTGTCCTGTGTTAAGCCCGTTCTTCGCGCCCCCGCTCGTCTCCCCCCCCCCCCCCCATCCTTGTCGAGGGCGCACCTATCTACAGGGTCCGTAAGATCTTGGACATGCGTCCTCGGGGCCGTGGTCATCAGTACCTAGTTGACTGGGAGGGGTACGGTCCTGAGGAGAGGAGTTGGGTTCCCTCTCGGGACGTGCTGGACCGTGCGCTGATTGATGATTTCCTCCGTTGCCGCCAGGTTTCCTCCTCGAGTGCGCCAGGAGGCGCTCGGTGAGTGGGGGGGTACTGTCATGTTGTCTTGTCTCTGTCCTTTCCCTTCACCCTGTCTCCCTCTGCTGGTCGTGTTAGGTTACCTTTTCTCCCCCGCTTTCCCCCAGCTGTCCCTTGTCTCCTCTAACTACCCATTCACCCCGTTCCCCACCTGTTCCCTTTTTTCCCTCTGATTAGGTCCCAATATCTCTCTCTGTTTCTGCTCCTGTCCTTGTCGGATTCTTGTTTGTTTGTGTCATTCATGCCTGAACCAGACTGTCGTCATGTTTGCTGTAACCTTGTCCTGTCCTGTCGGAATCTGCCGGTCCATCTGAGCCTACCTATGTTTGGTAATTAAAGAAGCTCTGTTTAAGTTGATTCGCTTTTGGGTCCTCATTCACGCACCGTAACATTGTGGCCCAGTTATAGCTCTTGTTGCCCGGTTACAGCTCTTGCCCAGTTACAGCTCTTGCCCAGCTACAGTTTGTAGCCCACAAGTTCTCCAGACCATGCACAGGCTGTAGTATATGTACAGGTTGCTGCTAATGAGTTTTCCTCAGTGCTTTTTGTCTTGTAGCCATAGAGCCGTAGCACACACACAGGCCCTGCTGTAGACATGCCTTTAGGCTCTGATCTGCTTTGATGAGGTTCCCTTTGAGGAGTGTAATCATTTTTGTCATTAAAGGAGAATATCAAAGACATCACTCTCTGTCTAAACTAGCATACTGGCAGCTTGTAGATTGTCTGAGTTGAGGTATCCAGGTCGCCCAGTTTTGTAGTCACAGATGGATTCATATCTTGGTTTTTCATCTCGGAACACACTCACTGTCACTGCACAAAGACTAACTGGCAAGGCAACAGTGATGTGTAATGTAATAGCTTCCCTGGTATTATTGGGGTGGTCTCAGTGACTCATTTATAATTCTGTCAGGAATTAGTCATTCTTCAATGGTGATTCTGTAACCTAGTAATCTTTTGGGAATCTCCGTTTGGACAATATGTAATTTCCTGTTAACTCTGTTGGATCCTTTGGGTGTAAATATTGACCTAAGAATGCTCTGTAGTCATACTTGCTAGTCCCTGTAGTGATTTATGTACTAGTGACGTTTCTTCAAATCAAATTGTATTGGTTACATACACATATTTAGCAGATGTTATTGCGCATTTAGCGAAATGCTTGTGTTCCTAGCTCCAACAGTGCAGTAATATCTAACAATTCACAACAATACATACAAATCTAAAGTAAAAGAATGGAGTTAAGAAATACAGTACTGGTCAAAAGTTAGGACACACCTACTCATTCTAGGGTTTTTATTTTTTACTGTTGTTTACATTGTAGAATAATAGTGAAGACATCAAAACTATAAAATAACACATGGAATCATGTAGTAACCAAAAAAGTGTTAAACAAATCAAAATATATTTTATATTTCAGTTTCTTCAAAGTAGCCACCCTTTGACTTGATGACAACCTTGCACAGTCTTGAAGGAGTTCCCACATATGCTGAGCACTTGTTGGTTGCTTTTCCTTCACTCTGCAGTCCAACTCATCCCAAACCATCTCAATTGGGTTAAGGTCAGGTGATTGTGGAGGCCAGGTCATCTGATGCAGTACTCTATCACTCTCCTTCTTGGTCAAATAGCACTTACACAGCCTGGAGGTGTGTTGGGTCATCAGTGAAAAATATTTTTATTTGTTTAACACTTTTTTTAGTTACGACATGATTCCATATGTGGTATTTCAAAGGTTTGATGTCTTCACTATTATTCTAAAATGTAGAAAATAGTAAAAATAAAGCAAAAACCTTGAATGAATAGGTGTGTCCAAACCTTTGACAGGTACTGTATAGAAATATTTGGACGAACAATGTCGGAGTGGCATTGACTAATATACAGAAGAATAGAATTCAGTATATACATATGAATTGAGTAAGGCAGGATGTAAACATTATTAAAGTGTCTAGTGTTCCATTATTAAAGTGACCAGTGATTCCATGTCTATGTATATAGGGCAGCAGCCTCTAAGGTGCAGGGTTGAGTAAAAGAGTGGTTGCTGGCTAGTGATGGCCGTACCAGGCAGTGATACAGCCCGACAGGATGCTCTCAATTGTGCATCTGTAAAACATTGTGAGGGTCTTAGGGACCAAGCCAAATTTCTTCAGCCTCCTGAGGTTGAAGAGATGCTGTTGCGCCTTCTTCACCACACTGTCTATGTGGCTGGACCATTTCAGATCGTTGTGATGTGTACGCTGAGGAACTTTAAGCTTTTCACCTTCTCCACTAAGTTTTGTTGACGTTGAGGGAAAAGTTATTTTCCTCGCACCCCTCTGACAGGGCCCTCACCTCCTCTCTGTAGGCTGTCTCATCATTGTTGGTAATCAGGCCTACAACTGTTGTGTCGTCTGCAAACTTGATGATTGAGTTGGAGGCGTGCGTGGCCACTCAGTCATGGGTGAAGAGGGAGTACAGGAGGGGGCTGAGCGCGCACCCTTGTGGGGCCCCTTTGTTGAGGATCAGTGCTGTGGAGGTGCTGTTTCCTACCTTCACCACCTGGGCGCGGGATAGGGCAGTGTGCAGTGCGATGGCGATTGCATCGTCTGTGGATCTATTGGGGACATATGCAAATTGAAATGGGTCTAGGGTGTCAGGTAAGTTAGAGGTGAAATTAATCTTAACTAGCCTCTCAAAGCACTTCATGATGATAGAAGGGAGAGATAGTAATTTAGTTCAGTTACCTTTGCTTTCTTGGGTACAGGAATAATGGTGGACAGGAGGAAGACGTCGGGTTCCGCAACGTGGCTGGTTTTCCCTTTGTAATCCGTGATTGTTTGTAGACCCAGCCACATACGTCTTGTCTCTGAGCCATTGAATTGCGAGCCCACTTTGTCTCTGTACTGACGTTTTGCCTGTTTGATTGCCTTACGGAGGGAATAACTACTCTTTTTCTATTCAACCATATTCCCAGTCACCTTGCCATGGTTAAATTCAGTGGTCTGCGCTTTCAGTTTTGCGCGAATGCTGCCATCTATCCACAATTTCTGATTTGGGTAGGTTTTAATGGTCACAGTGGAAACAACATCTGCTATACACTTCCTGATTAACTCAGTCACCGTGTCAGTGTATACATCAATGTTATTCTCAGAGGCTATCTGGAACATATCCCAGTCCGCGTGATCAAAACAATCTTGAAGCATGGATTCTGATTGGTCAGACCAGCATTGAATAGACCTTAGCACGGGTACTTACTGTTTGAGTTTCTGCCTATAGGAAGGGATGAGCAAAATGGAGTCATTAGTGTTTTAGGAGCGCGAGTGCCACAGTCAATGTGTTGTTAGAACTTTGGAAGCATTTTCCTCAAATTTGCTTTGTTAAAATCCCCAGCCACAATAAATGTGGCCTCAGGATATGTGGGTTCCAGTTTGGCTGTGACTATAACCGAAGATAATTATCTTGGGAGGTAATACGGTCGGCATTTGATTCTGAGGTATTCTAGGACGCATGAACAAAATGACTTGAGTTTCTGTACGTTATCACAATCACACCGTGTGTAGTTAATCATGAAACATACAACCCCGCCTTTCTTCTTCCCAGGGGGGTTCTTTATTCCTGTCTGCGCAATCTACTGAGAACCCAGCTGGCTGTATGGACGGGGACAGTATATCCGGAGAGAGCCATGATTCCGTGAAACAGAGCATGTCTACTTTATTTTCCAGAGACTGAACATTAGCGAGTAATATACTCTCAGTGGCTTTTGAGTTATTCTTATCTTGTGACTCTCAATTTGACCTGTGTCAGGGAGAATGTTGGAGCTTGGAGCCTAAGATTTTCATTGTACCCTGAAATCACACCTGCAACCCTGTACATGTGACTGTTAAACACTCTGAATCTGAATCATGTTGATAGTCTTCAAGAGAATGCACTGTCATCTCTGCCCACTGCCTGTTTCCTTGGTCTCTCTCTTTCTCTTTCCACTCTGCCCCTTCCTTTGTCAGAAAAAAAAAATATCCTTCTACCAAGGCAAAAAGATTCACAGAAACAGAAACACACAGACACTGGAGCATTACCATGACACAACAGGGACCAGAGTTTGAGTGACATTGTGATGAATGACCGCAGGGAGGATTGTGGGAACATGGGCGTCAGTGTGATGTGACAGATGGAACTGGAACAGAATAGAATACCACACAAAAGAGAAAGCACAAATGTGTTTTTCCATTCTATTCATAGTGTCAATGTGTATTTGTGTACATTTGAAATGTATTTACACATGTGAATACAGATTGCATTTGTGTGAGCGTCAGATTCTAAATGTAAATACATTTGAATAATTGAAAAGTCTGTGTAGTGTGTGTGTGTGTGTGGTGTGTGTGTGTGTGTGTGTGTGTGTGTGTAATTAACTGTGAAGGTGTGTGTGTGTGTGTGTGTGTGTTTATGTGTTTATAATGTGTGAATGTGATTCTGATTGTGTTAAGTAATGCTCCCTCTGTGTGATTATTACAGCCCTGATTAAACACTGATTGATCACAGTGACAGGCTACATCAGTGTCTGCCAGACTGAATGCAGCTCAATGTGACAGTTCTACAGTAGCATCCCCTCAGCTTGATGCCAGGGTGGGCCCTATCACACACTCAACCTTAATGAGAGCCAGCCAGCATGGCCTGATGATAGCAGCCAGACTAGGGGCTCTGTATAACAGATGCTAATTAGCAATACATCTGACCCAGCCTGGCCAAGGATTACAACCACAATGGTGTATTTTCAGCACCACATTTATGCACTACACAAACTGTGGCCTCATCTGACTGGCTGGTTGTAATAGATTAGTCTAGCTACATGGCCAATTGCCTATGTCTACATTGTTGTGTCTGTGTTTAACCTTGATCCCTACGAAGGGATATATCCACTTGAAGTAAGTTTATTGGGTGTCAGATAGCCTAGAGGTTAAAAGTGTTGGGCCAGCAACCGAAAGGTCGCTGGTTCGAATCCCTGAGCCTACTGAAAAATGTGTCGATGTGCCCTTGAGCAAGACACTTAACCCTAGTCACTCTGGATAAGAGTGTCTGCTAAATAACTTAAATGTAAAAATGTCCCACCATCAGAGCAGAACAGAACACCAACAAGTAGGGGGGTAGGCTACATTGTTTCCTCTCACTAAAAATTGTATTTGTTTTAAAATTGTGCATTTCACTCCATTTGAAATCCCCATGCCCAATATTACATCCTTAATGTGAATGGATCCATTCATCGTTAATGTGCCACTACGAAGCCACTTTACACTCCCTACAGGGCACGGCTCAGTCTGTTAAAGCGCACGGGAACCACTGCTAACACACTCTCCCTGGTCCGCCCCTCTAAAACACCCCAGAGACAGGAAAGCAACCTGTTCAGCAGAATAAACCTGGGGTGAGGCCTGGCTTGAAATGTGCATGCCCTGCTGTTTATTTAAAAGACACTGCAATAGTGTGGATAATGTGAAGTAGTGAATTATGGTGTTCTCTGGACAGTGGTGCGCTTTTCGAGAGAGAAGAGGAGCGCTTGAGTCAGTGAAGACGGAGGGACGTGAGCGAAAAAGAGAACGTGATGGAGCCCCAGTCAGTCAGTAAAGAGGGTGAGAGAAAAGTGGATGTCAAGGCATAGAGAGATGGACTAGGTGGTAAAGCCAGCAGGGAGAGAGAGATGGACTATGTGGTAAAGCCAGCAGGGAGAGATGGACTAGATGGAGAAATGGACTAGGTGGTAAAGCCAGCATGGAGAGATGGAGAAATGGACTATGTGGTAAAGCCAGCATGGAGAGATGGAGAAATGGACTAGGTGGTAAAGCCAGCAGGGAGAGATGGAGAGATGGACTATGTGGTAAAGCCAGCAGGGAGAGATGGACTAGATGGAGAGATGGACTAGGTGGTAAAGCCAGCAGGGAGAGGTGGACTAGGTGGTAAAGCCAGCAGGGAGAGATGGACTAGATGGAGAGATGGACTAGGTGGTAAAGCCAGCAGGGAGAGATGGACTAGGTGGTAAAGCCAGCAGGGAGAGATGGAGAGATGGACTAGATGGAGAGATGGACTAGGTGGTAAAGCCAGCAGGGAGAGATGGAGAGATGGACTAGGTGGTAAAGCCAGCAGGGAGAGATGGACTAGGTGGTAAAGCCAGCAGGGAGAGATGGAGAGATGGACTAGATGGAGAGATGGACTAGGTGGTAAAGCCAGCAGGGAGAGATGGAGAGATGGACTAGATGGAGAGATGGACTAGGTGGTAAAGCCAGCAGGGAGAGATGGAGAGATGGACTAGGTGCTAAAGCCAGCAGGGAGAGATGGACTAGATGGAGAGATGGACTAGGTGGTAAAGCCAGCAGGGAGAAATGGAGAGATGGACTAGATGGAGAGATGGACTAGATGGAGAGATGGACTAGGTGGTAAAACCAGCAGGGAGAGACGGACTAGATGGAGAGATGGACTATGTGGTAAAGCCAGCAGGGAGAGATGGACTAGATGGAGAGATGGACAAGGTGGTAAAGCCAGCAGGGAGAGATGGACTAGATGGAGAGATGGACTAGGTGGTAAAGCCAGCAGGGAGAGATGGAGAGATGGACTAGATGGAGAGATGGACTAGGTGGTAAAGCCAGCAGGGAGAGATGGAGAGATGGACTAGATGGAGAGATGGACTAGATGGAGAGATGGACTAGATGGAGAGATGGACTAGGTTGTAAAGCCAGCAGGGAGAGGTGGACTAGGTTGTAAAGCCAGCAGGGAGAGTTGGAGAGATGGACTATGTGGTAAAGCCAGCAGGGAGAGATGGACTAGATGTAGAGATGGACTAGGTGGTTAAGCCAGCAGGGAGAGATGGAGAGATGGACTAGGTGGTAAAGCCAGCAGGGAGAGATGGACTAGGTGGTAAAGCCAGCAGGGAGAGATGGAGAGATGGACTAGATGGAGAGATGGACTAGATGGAGAGATGGACTAGGTGGTAAAGGAGAGAGAGAGCGAGAGATGGACAGAGAGATGGACTAGGTGGTAAAGCCAGCAGGAAGAGAGAGAGAGACTAGGTAGTAAAGCCAGCAGAGAGAGAGAGAGAGATGGACTAGGTGGTAAAGCCAGCAGGAAGAGGGAGAGAGAGAGAGAGATGGACTAGGTGGTAAAGCCAGCAGGAAGAGGGAGAGAGAGAGAGAGAGAGAGACTAGGTAGTAAAGCCAGCAGAGAGAGAGAGAGAGAAATGGACTAGGTGGTAAAGCCAGCAGAGAGAGAGAAATGGACTATGTGGTAAAGCCAGCAGAGAGAGAGAGAGAGAGAGAGAAATGGACTAGGTGGTAAAGCCAGCAGAGAGAGAGAGAGAGAAATGGACTAGGTGGTAAAGCCAGCAGGGAGAGATGGACTAGGTGGTAAAGCCAGCAGGAAGAGGAAGAGGGAGGGAGAGAGGGAGAGAGGGAGAGAGAGAGAGAGAGAGATGGACAGAGAGATGGACAGAGAGATGGACAGAGAGATGGACTAGGTGGTAAAGCCGAGAGAGAGAGAGATAAACTAGGTAGTAAAGCCAGCAGGGAGAGAGAGATGGACTAGGTGGTAAAGCCAGCAGGAAGAGAGAGAGAGAGAGAGATGGACAGAGAGATGGACTAGGTGGTAAAGCCGAGAGAGAGAGAGATGGACAGAGAGATGGACTAGGTGGTAAAGCTGAGAGAGAGAGAGAGATGGACAGAGAGATGGACTAGGTGGTAAAGCCAGCAGGAAGAGAGAGAGAGAGAGAGAGATGGACAGAGAGATGGACAGAGAGATGGACTAGGTGGTAAAGCAGAGAGAGAGAGAGATGGACAGAGAGATGGACAGAGAGATGGACTAGGTGGTAAAGCCGAGAGAGAGAGATGGACTAGGTAGTAAAGCCAGCAGAGAGAGAGATGGACTAGGTGGTAAAGCCAGCAGGAAGAGTTGGAGAGAGAGAGAGATGGACAGAGAGATGGACAGAGAGATGGACTAGGTGGTAAAGCCAGCAGGAAGAGTTGGAGAGAGAGAGAGATGGACAGAGAGATGGACAGAGAGATGGACTAGGTGGTAAAGCCAGCAGGAAGAGTTGGAGAGAGAGAGAGATGGACAGAGAGATGGACAGAGAGATGGACTAGGTGGTAAAGCCAGCAGGAAGAGTTGGAGAGAGAGAGAGATGGACAGAGAGATGGACAGAGAGATGGACTAGGTAGTAAAGCCAGCAGAGAGAGAGATGGACTAGGTGGTAAAGCCAGCAGGAAGAGTTGGAGAGAGAGAGAGATGGACAGAGAGATGGACAGAGAGATGGACTAGGTGGTAAAGCCAGCAGGAAGAGAGAGAGAGCGAGAGATGGACAGAGAGATGGACAGAGAGATGGACTAGGTGGTAAAGCCGAGAGAGAGAGAGATGGACAGAGAGATGGACAGAGAGATGGACTAGGTGGTAAAGCCGAGAGAGAGAGATGGACTAGGTGGTAAAGCCAGCAGAGAGAGAGATGGACTAGGTGGTAAAGCCAGCAGAGAGAGAGATGGACTAGGTGGTAAAGCCAGCAGAGAGAGAGATGGACTAGGTGGTAAAGCCAGCAGGAAGAGAGAGAGAGAGAGAGATGGACAGAGAGATGGACTAGGTGGTAAAGCCGAGAGAGAGAGAGATGGACAGAGAGATGGACTAGGTGGTAAAGCTGAGAGAGAGAGAGAGATGGACAGAGAGATGGACTAGGTGGTAAAGCCAGCAGGAAGAGAGAGAGAGAGAGAGATGGACAGAGAGATGGACAGAGAGATGGACTAGGTGGTAAAGCAGAGAGAGAGAGAGATGGACAGAGAGATGGACAGAGAGATGGACTAGGTGGTAAAGCCGAGAGAGAGAGATGGACTAGGTAGTAAAGCCAGCAGAGAGAGAGATGGACTAGGTGGTAAAGCCAGCAGGAAGAGTTGGAGAGAGAGAGAGATGGACAGAGAGATGGACAGAGAGATGGACTAGGTGGTAAAGCCAGCAGGAAGAGTTGGAGAGAGAGAGAGATGGACAGAGAGATGGACAGAGAGATGGACTAGGTGGTAAAGCCAGCAGGAAGAGTTGGAGAGAGAGAGAGATGGACAGAGAGATGGACAGAGAGATGGACTAGGTGGTAAAGCCAGCAGGAAGAGTTGGAGAGAGAGAGAGATGGACAGAGAGATGGACAGAGAGATGGACTAGGTAGTAAAGCCAGCAGAGAGAGAGATGGACTAGGTGGTAAAGCCAGCAGGAAGAGTTGGAGAGAGAGAGAGATGGACAGAGAGATGGACAGAGAGATGGACTAGGTGGTAAAGCCAGCAGGAAGAGAGAGAGAGCGAGAGATGGACAGAGAGATGGACAGAGAGATGGACTAGGTGGTAAAGCCGAGAGAGAGAGAGATGGACAGAGAGATGGACAGAGAGATGGACTAGGTGGTAAAGCCGAGAGAGAGAGATGGACTAGGTGGTAAAGCCAGCAGAGAGAGAGATGGACTAGGTGGTAAAGCCAGCAGAGAGAGAGATGGACTAGGTGGTAAAGCCAGCAGAGAGAGAGATGGACTAGGTGGTAAAGCCAGCAGAGAGAGAGATGGACTAGGTGGTAAAGCCAGCAGGGAGAGAGAGAGAGAGAGAGAGAGAGAGAGATGGACTAGGTGGAGAGATGGACTAGGTAGTAAAGCCAGCAGAGAGAGAGATGGACTAGGTGGTAAAGCCAGCAGAGAGAGAGATGGACTAGGTGGTAAAGCCAGCAGGGAGAGAGATGGACTAGGTGGTAAAGCCAGCAGGGAGAGATGGACTAGGTGGTAAAGCCAGCAGAGAGAGAGAGAGAGATGGACTAGGTGGTAAAGCCAGCAGGGAGAGATGGACTAGGTGGTAAAGCCAGCAGAGAGAGAGATGGACTAGGTGGTAAAGCCAGCAGAGAGAGAGAGATGGACTAGGTGGTAAAGCCAGCAGAGAGAGAGATGGACTAGGTGGTAAAGCCAGCAGAGAGAGAGAGATGGACTAGGTGGTAAAGCCAGCAGAGAGAGAGATGGACTAGGTGGTAAAGCCAGCAGAGAGAGAGATGGACTAGGTGGTAAAGCCAGCAGAGAGAGAGAGATGGACTAGGTGGTAAAGCCAGCAGAGAGAGAGATGGACTAGGTGGTAAAGCCAGCAGAGAGAGAGATGGACTAGGTGGTAAAGCCAGCAGAGAGAGAGAGATGGACTAGGTGGTAAAGCCAGCAGAGAGAGAGATGGACTGGGTGGTAAAGCCAGCAGAGAGAGAGATGGACTAGGTGGTAAAGCCAGCAGAGAGAGAGAGATGGACTAGGTGGTAATTCCTGCAGGGAGAGAGAGATGGACTAGGTGGTAAAGCCAGCAGAGAGAGAGAGATGGACTAGGTGGTAAAGCCAGCAGAGAGAGAGAGATGGAGATAGACTAGGTGGTAAAGCCAGCAGAGAGAGAGAGATGGACTAGGTGGTAAAGCCAGCAGAGAGAGAGAGATGGACTAGGTGGTAAAGCCAGCAGAGAGAGAGAGATGGACTAGGTGGTAAAGCCAGCAGAGAGAGAGAGATGGACTAGGTGGTAAAGCCAGCAGAGAGAGAGATGGACTAGTTGGTAAAGCCAGCAGAGAGAGAGAGAGAGGGACTAGGTTGTAAAGCCAGCAGAGAGAGAGATGGACTAGGTGGTAAAGCCAGCAGGAAGAGGGAGAGAAGATGAATATGGCCCATTACCTCAGCAGCCTGCCTGGAGACGTGCTTCATCATGGACACAGAAGGAGGGGACAGAGTGTGTGTTTCTATACTGTATCACATAGTACATGTATGTGTGCTTTTGTATCAATTCAAATTTAAGACACTGATGCCCTTTGCAACCACGTACCTATGTGAAAGTTGATTCTCGGCCCTCACTAGCATGAAAACTAAATACAGGCACGGACTGTGTGTAGAAAATGATATAAGACTTAGACTCTCTCCAATATAACCCAACATTACAGAGTTATGTGCATCCTTTCAAGCACACCCTTCCCATTAACCTGTGGTGAGGTATTCACAATTTTCGATGAACACATATGGTTTTATATGTAAGATGGTTAAATAAAGAGCAAAATTATTGAATATTAGTATTTGTGCCCTGGTCCTACAAGAGCTCTTTGTCACTTTCCATGAGCAGGGTTGTGACAACAACTCAAACTCATTCTTATGTTTAATAAATGTATCGTATAGTGTGTGTGTGTGTGGCAGGCTTACAATGATGGTAAAAAACAATATTTGAGAGTGTGCTGACCCTGGTGCTAGAGACGGTATGGAGCTGGAGGTTGAATGTTTGAAGGGATACGGGACTATTTAAAGTTTGGGGACCACTGGCCAAGACTAACCAATTCTAAATGCCACTAGCAGTTCGCTAAGTAGGATCGTCACTAACATTAGTTACCACAGCCACGAAGTCATAAACCGTACCTGTTTCTGCAACTTCTCTTCTTATAATCAGATCAAAATAACTCTAATCTGCGCTGTACTGCAGCGCCAGCTGTGCCACCAGAGACTCTGGGTTCGCGCCCAGGCTCTGTCGTAACCGGCCGCGACCGGGAGGTCCGTGGGGCGACGCACAATTGGCCTAGCGTCGTCCAGGTTAGGGAGGGCTTGGCCGGGTAGGGATATCCTTGTCTCATCGCGCACCAGCGACTCCTGTGGCGGGTCGGGCGCAGTGCGCGCTAACCAAGGTTGCCAGGTGCACGGTGTTTCCTCCGACACATTGGTGTGGCTGGCTTCTGGGTTGGATGCGCGCTGTGTTAAGAAGCAGTGCGGCTTGGTTGGGTTGTGTATCGGAGGACGCATGGCTTTCAACCTTCGTCTCTCCCGAGCCCGTACGGGAGTTGTAGCGATGAGACAAGATAGTAGCTACTAAACAATTGGATACCACGAAATTGGGGAGAAAAAGGGGTAAAATAAATAAAAAATAACCCTAACCTTAACCACTGCTAACCTTAAATTAAGACCAAAAATTATTTTTACGATATAGCCCATGGATGTGGTAACTAAAGAAACCCGCAAAGTAGCCTACACAGAAAATTACCCAATTTTTCCAAACCTGCAGCTCATTGTTGGAACACACATTTATTTCTCTACATCAATCAACCAGTCTATTTTGAATTTGCGTTAAAACTGTCAACGTTTTGTCAAGGAATGTGGTACCCCTCAGTTAGATACGTGTTTCTAGTTTTATAGACATATACAGTATCTGTAGGTGCACACAGCAGGCTTGTGTAGATGGAGCGGTCGGAACGCAATTGAGTGAGTGAGACATGGTGGGTTTATTTTCTGTTGTGTCCCGCAAATGCACAAATGGGACACTGGAGTCAAAGCAAATGAACGTTGTCTTCAAGCCAACATTTTGACCAAGTAGTTTTACAGTATTTGAAAAAACATTGATCTCTGTTTTATGATGGAGTTTTGAAGACAGTTTGAGTACTCATGTCCATCCCGAGCTGTGATCAGTCACTCAGAGCACACACAAATATACAGTATGTGTTAGTGATGTGCAAACTAACACACTCACATGCATGGATGCACACACACACAGAGACACACACTCTTGTATAAGTAATTCTGTGGGGATTCAGTCCCATTCACAATCCTATTTTCCCTAACCCTTACCCTAACCTAAACCCCATTTACTATCATTGTGGGGAATTCTGGTCCCCACAAGTATAGTTAAACACATTCATGCTTTCAGCAACAGGAGCCAATTAACACCATGATTTGCCAAGGCAGGATACTATGAGCACAGCCCAATCCAGAAATCTGGCAGTGGCTTCTGATTAAATTCAGTTTTTACACAACCGCTTGTTGCAATTTCGATGAGGCCCTCTTGTTCAGATATCAGTAAGTGGACTGGAGGCAGGGCATGAAAGGGATAACAAATCCAGTTGTTTTGGGAAAGTACCTGCGTAATTGCGCACCCATCTCACTCAGGTGCTTCGCTATATATCACATTTGACATTGTCCGTAAACTTGAGTTAATTTGCGCACAAAAAAGCATACAATTATGGAAAGACCTGTGTGTTGTCCTTGTTAATGCAGACAGAGGAGAGCTCCAACTTCTTAATCATAGCCTCAATTTCGTCCCGCACATTGAATAAAGTTGTCCCTGTAATCCTAGATTCAGATCATTCTGGCGTAAAGTTATCATGCAAGCGGCCAGACAAGTGAAAATTGTGGTCAGTAAATAAAACTTTAAGCTCGTCTCTCAATTTAAAAAAAACGTGTCAATACTTTGCTCATTAATAACCAGCACACTTCTGTATATGGTCGCTGCCCATAGCATTGCATAGTGCAGAAAATGCACAAGAGTTCAGGGGCCTTGCTTTAACAAAGTTAACCATTTTCACTGTAGTGTCCAAAACGTCTTTCAAGCTGTCAGGCATTCCATTGGCAGCAAGAGTCCCTCGGTCGATGCTGCAGTGTACCCAAGTGGCTTCGGGAGTAACTGCTTGTACGTGCATTACCACTCCACTATGTCTCCCTGTCATGGCTTTTGAGCCATCAAAACAGATACCAATATGAGCAGCAGCTACGTTTGGCTACATATGGACTGTTAGTGGAATTCCAGCGAGAGAGTAACAGTTAATGTGATTGGATGTTAATTATTTGACTAGGCTACCTGTATTTGACATTGTGTTGTTATTTCGCTGAACACTAGATGGTTTAATGTTATTTTTTGCAGTGAAATGAGGCTACTTAGACGAGGAAAAAAACCTCACCCAAATGTAAAGCCCCATTGAAAAATATAATAAATGCCAGTTATACCCCAGTTTGGGAATACCTGGTCTAAACTATTACCTTCCCTAAAAATAGACAGGTTCCACACTGAAAACATGCAAAAACATTAGTTTGATAAAGACAAAGAGCATATTTTCATCAGAATCTTTAAACCTAGGCCTACTCACCAAACAGATGCCCCGGCCATTACTCATCCCTATGCAGTGTTCAATGTAGAATTGTTGATCATTTTAGAAAATTCCAAGGAACTGGCATAATAAACTAAATAGAAGTATATCGAAAAGAAGACCGATTTTGGTTCGTAACCATGAAAAATGTCTCTTTCAACTTGCTAAATTGAGCCCCGTTTGAAATGATCACTCTGAGAATACCTGTTCAGACGCGAGATGTGAATCACTTCGCACTATTCTGTTCTATTTTATGATGTTATATTACGTCATGTTTTTTACTATAAAATAGTTGTCTAGACTGTGATAAGGGCTCTGGAAATAAGAGCTTCTTGTCGGCTAAATTAACAAAAGAAGGCTATGCCATTACACAGCCATAGGCTTCTACAAGAAGTGCCACACAGCTGAGGTTACTACCTTTTTGAAGATTAGGTCCCAATATATAATATAACCAGTTGATATTACAGGTTCAATAAATTCATCTTAAATTGCACTTGTTTTTTAATATATGAGTCAATTTAGCAATTAGGATTCGTTATCTGTAACGGTTATGATACATTTGGCATTGTTGCTCACTGTTGGGATATATGTAAATGCAATTTTCTTTCTTCTCAGTGATGCCCTTGTTCTAAAAATGGCTTCTTTTTTTGATCAGTAATCCAGTACTCAGGGCTGCATCTGTTTCCCACGTAAGCAGGTTAGTCCATTTTTCCCTTTTCAGCCTCTATGACCTAGGGTGCTAGTGCTACCTCACAGCTTTGGTTGATGATCCTCACTCTTCCTACATAGACACAGATGGATGAGCATTGCATTAGTGCATCCCATTAGTGGAAACCAAGACTGTTCTCAGGGCATGCCTGGTTGTAACTAGATATGCGTTGTAGACAATTTTTGATAACCCCTTTTCTAACCTTAACCTAACTCTCCTAACCTGCCACGTTAATTATCCTAATCTGCTGCATAAGATCTCCTAACCTGCTACGAAAAATGACTTCTGCAAGTCAAAACCGGCAGATCTGCCCTGAGAACAGTCTTGGTTTCCACTAAAGTGATATATAGATAGCCAGATGGATTCTAAACTGTAAACAGTGATGCCTCTATATCATAACATGATGATTGATGTCTTCTTCTTTATCAGCATATTAGATGCGTAACACTTCCTTCCTGTGTGCAGTAGCTACTGATGCCTTATCTTTCACCTCTCTACCTCTATCTCCCTCTTTTTCTGTCTCTCCCACTACCCCCTTTTCTATCATGGCCTTCTCTTTCCCTTTGTTACCCTGACAACTTTCACCTGACCACATACATACACACACGGATACACACGCACCGACATAAACACATACAGACACTACAACACCTACACACTCTCTCTTTAATCTCTGTATGGCAGCCAGCCGCTCTTTTGATCTTGCTGCTGGTCCTGACCTGGGCTGCAGCATACTCTGGGCCTTGTTGGCCTGTTCTCCTTGGTTAGAGGCTTTAGCTGCTTTAACCTGCTGTTAACTGGAGTTCAGTGGGCTGAGGCTATCCCAGCTCACTGTAAACACTATAGCCTTCCAACAGGACCACATCTAAGTCACACCATTCTGGTAAACACCCATATTGAGTTTGTAACTAAACTCTTTATTTTTTTTCAACTAATCTTTTACAGCGGGTGATTGGTGGTCAAGAAAGTCAATCATTTATAATATATTTTGTACTTTGGGGAAGAAATATGAGTCCTCAAACCTAAAATTCACCATGTATTGAAAGTGTTAGATTTGCTGATCTATTTGAAGGGTAAATGGCTTGAAGGTTAAGTGCAGCTCCAAAACCATCAAGCGCTAAGATGAAACTATCTTTCATGAGGACCGCCACAGGAAAGGAAGACCCAGAGTTACCTCTGCTGCAGAGGATAAGTTCATTAGAGTTAACTGCACCTCAAATACATGCTTCACACAGTTCAAGTAACAGACACGTCTCAACATCAACTGTTCAGAGGAGACTGTTAATCAGGCCTTCATGGTCGAATTGCTGCAAAGAAACCACTACTAAAGGACACCAATAAGAAGAAGAGACTTGCTTGGGCCAAGAAACATGAGCAATGGACATTAGACCTGTAAAAATGTGTCCTTTAGTACTATAGTCCTCCAGACTATTACTAGTCAACCTCTCTTTTGTATCATCCGCGGTCATCCCCCTCTTCAAAGGGGGTGACACTCTAGACCCAAACTGTTACAGACCTATATCCATCCTGCTCTGCCTTTCAAAAGTCTTCGAAAGCAAAGTTAACAAACAGATCACTGAACATTTCGAATCCCACCGTACCTTCTCCACTGTGCAATCCGGTTTACTAGCAAATTCACGGGTGCACATCAGCCACGCTCAAGGTAGTAAACGATATCATAACCGCCATCGATAAAAGGCCGTACTGTACTGACCGTACTGCCAAGGCTTTCGACTCTGTCAATCACCGTATTCTTATCGGCAGACTCAACAGCCTTGGTTTCTCAAATGACTGCCTCGCCTGGTTCACCAACTACTTCTCAGAAAGAGTTCAGTGTGTCAAATTGGAGGGCCTGTTGTCCGGACCTCTGGCAGTGTCAATGGGGGTGCCACAGGGTTAAATTCTTGGGCCGACTCTTTTCTGTATACATCAACAATGTCGCTCTTGCTGCGGGTGACTCCTTGATCCACCTTTACGCAGACGACACCATTCTGTATTAGAGGTCGACCGATTCTGATTTTTCAACGCCAATACCGATTATTAGACGACCAAAAAAGCTGATACCGATTAATCGATTTTTATTTATTTATTTGTAATAATGATAATTACAACAATACTGAACACTTATTTTAACTTAATATAATATATCAATAAAATCAATTTAGCCTCAAGTAAATATTGAAACATGTTCAATTTGGTTTAAATAATGCAAAAACTAAGTGTTGGAGAAGAAAGTAAAAGTGCAATATGTGCTATGTAAGAAAGCTAACGTTTCAGTTCCTTGCTCAGAACATGATGACATATGAAAGCTGGTGGTTCCTTTTAACATGAATCTTCAATATTCCCAGGTAAGAAGTTTTTAGTTATTATAGGAATTATAGGACTATTTCCCTCTATACCATTTGTTATTCATTAACCTTTGACTATTGGATGTTCTTATAGGCACTTTATTATTGCCAGTGTAACAGTATAGCTTCCGTCCCTCTCCTCGCTCATCCCTGGGCTCGAACCAGCAACACAACGACAACAGCCACGAAGCAGCGTTACCCATGCAGAGCAAGGGGAACAACTACTAGAAGGCTCAGAGCGAGTGGCGTTTGAAACGCTGTTAGCGCGCGCTAACTAGCTAGCCATTTCACTTCGGTTACACCAGCCTCATCTCGGGAGTTGATACGCGTGAAGTCATAAACAGCGCAATGCTTTACGCACAACGACGAGCTGCTGGCAAAATGCACGAAAGTGCTGTTTGAATTCATGTTTACGCGCCTGCTTCTGCCTACCAGATACTTAGATACTTGTATGCTTGTATGCTCAGTCAGAGCAGGACACGCTAGATAATATCTAATAATATCATCAACCATGTGTAGTTAACTAGTGATTATGATTGATCGTTTTTTATAAGATAAGTTTAATGCTAGCTATCAACTTACCTTGGCTTACTGCATTCGCGTAACAGGCAGTCTCCTTGTGGAGTGCAATGAGAGAGAGGCAGGTCGTTATTGCGTTGGACTCGTTAACTGTAAGGTTGCAAGATTGGTCCCCCGAGCTGAAGATGGTAATAATCTGTCGTTCTGCCCCTGAACAAGGCAGTTAACCCACCGTTCCTAGGCCGTCATTGAAAATAAGAATGTGTTCTTAACTGACTTGCCTAGTTAAATAAAGGTATAAAAAATATATATAAAAAAAAATATATACAATCTTTTAAATCTGCAAATCGGCGCCCATAAATACCGATTTCCGATTGTTATGAAAACTTGAATACATCTGGTGAGACAAGATAGTAACTACTAACAATTGGATACCACGAAATTGGGGAGAAAAGGGGGTAAAATAAAACATTTAAATAAAAAAAAACTCCAAACGAGCTTCAACACTCCTTCCGTGGCCTCCAACTGATTTTAAATGCTAGTAAAACTAAATGCATGCTCTTCAACCGATTGCTGCCCGCACCCGCCCACCCGACTAGCATCACTACTCTGGACGGTTCTGGCTTAGAATATGTGGACAACTACAAATACCTAGGTATCTGGTTAGACTGTATACTCTCTTTCATATTAAGCATCTCCAATCCAAAATTAAATCTAGAATCGGATTCCTATTTCGCAACAAAGCCTCATTCACTCTCTCTCTCTCTCTCTCTCGATACCTCTCTCTCCCTCCCCTGGGGTTTGTATTACTGACTCAATACCAGCTCAAAGCCTGTCGTCATTGGGACACCTGGACTAAACAACACAACACCAGGAAATCCATCCATAAAATTGTGCTGTAAGGGAACTGCTACTGGTGTTTCAGTCTGGAGTAAAATTGTTTGAGTGGCGGTGGCACGGCATTGAATTGGTAGTGTGAGTGTGGGATGTAATGCCTACTCTGATCAATTCACTGATGTGTCTTAGAGGTCCTCTCTTGTAAAGACCACTCTGGTGAGGTACACAAACCTTTATTCTGCTTCCAATAGGGTTTCTGACAAATGTGATGTTAATTACCTTCTAGTTACTTTCTTACTGTCATACTCCACAGTCTGTGTACCTAAGAGGCAACAGAGAGATGGACTTTATGAATCCTTTAGTATGTATGGTATCCCACCTTGGCAGATAGTATGCTGCATAAGTTATTCAAATGATCAGTATTACAACTGCATATTCTGTTCATTAAAACTGTTGAAAGCCGTCAGAAATCAATACATGAATGCAACTAGGGTTGCTAAGGCAACAGCCTTAAGTTTACATATATGCACGCCATACAGGCAAAAATATTCAAAAAGATTAACACACACACACACACATACATACATACATACATACATACATACACCCCCCCCCCCCCCCCCCCCCCCCCAGGTCCAGGTTGTTGTCCTCAGTACTGTAGTTCTTCTGTTTAGCATTCACACTCATCCTTGGCTGTGAGTTGTGGCATCGTTTCCCCTCCCATCCATTATTCAAGGCTGTGTGGCTGTGAGATCCATGGACCTGGATCCAAACAAGTCCCAAAATACCCACAGGCAGTACCGTTGGGCTAGCGGCCATGTCTAGGTTAGCCTACTGGAAACAATGGTGTTTCTGGTCATGCTACAGATGCTAATGCTAGCGGTGCTGCAGTAGCCAGAGTTAAGTGCTCTGACCTAATTATTATTATTTTTATATATATTTTTTCTTTAACCTTTATTTAACTAGGAAAGTCAGTTAAAAACACCTTATTTACAATGACGGCCTAATGCTATCCTTAGCTTTCCTGTTGGTGCTGTGGGCGTGTGCGCCTGTCTGCTGTTAGTGTTTAGTGATGGTGTTAACAGTGGTGACAATGTTAGCTCTGACTGGGATGTCTGGGTTGCTGTCGTAGGATGTGTTGGGTCGATGTGCATGTACCAGCTGTATGAGAGGCCAGGCAGACAGCAGTGCAGCGCATGCTGTGTCTGGACGTGTGTTAACGCTACAGCAGGCTGGCAGGAAGCCCCTGACACCCAAAGCGGTGCCGTCTCACGCCTGGCTGACTGCATGATAAGAGAGAGAATAGTGGAGGAGAGGGCGAATGAGAACGCTGGAGAGTGAGTGTGTTTGCGGGGTGTGTGTGTGAGCGAGAGAGATAAAGATAGTGTGTGAGTGTCTGGGCTCTCAGCTGGCGATGCAAGTCTGTGTTCACATTCACATTACACCCCTTCTTATGTAACATTGAAACACTAGCAGAGGGACAGCATGTGGCACACACACACACACACACACACACACACACACACACACACACACACACACACACACACACACACACACACACACACACACACACACACACACACACACACACACACACACACACACACACACACACATATTTTAAATTAATAGAATGTATTATTATGTTTTCATCAGAAACACACACTTTTCCACACAGTCAACAATCCAACACACCCTTGTGTGTGTTGTCCTCCTCTGTTTCAGGGGTCATTAGCTTAGCTGCAGCAGGGCTCATCAGGTATAATGAGGTGCTAATTTACACTAATGTCCTGACAAACCAAGCGAGAGTTTTCCCACGAGAATATACCATCAAAGAAATGGAGAGAGAGGTGGAGAGTGTGAGAGAAAGAGAGGTAGAGCGGTAGAGAGAGAGTATTTGTCTTTGCTCAGGTTATTAGTGCAGAGCTTGCCCTCACCGTGTGTTTGAGGGTAAATTGACATGTGTGTTTCTGTATGTGTTTCTCTCTATGAGCAAACAACAGCAGGGGCAGGAACTCAAATGAGATGATAGTTCGTTCTTGTCTGTCCCTGCTGCTGTTTATTACTACCATACATATTTCATCCTCTAGTCTAAATGAACTTGCCACTCACAGGTTTAGTTTAATTTCCTTGCTCTAACTGTACAAACACTTCACTGCACTGCGTTTATGTATCCCAGTTATCCACAGGTTTCAGTAACTATGCTGTGTATACCACGTTATGTGCTACATTGTTGGTAGCAAATATCTTTCACTGTGTTGTGCCTTTAACGGTGAAACAAGCAGACTTCCAAAACATGTATTACTTGCAGATCTATGTAGCAAACCATCTAATGAATTTCATATTTCATAGCCTGCAGTCACTGATAAGATGTAACAATCCAATCCATAGTGTTTTTCCTTTTCATACATTATTCAGCCCTGCCTCTCTGTCTCCTCAGAAGACCACCGTTCTACAGGGAGTCTCTGCTGTCTGGTTTACAAAGGTTCATAGAAATGGGTTCTATGTTTAGTGTGTGTGTTTAAATGTTTGTGTGTGTTAGGTGTATCTGCGTACGTGTTTGTGTGCACCACCAGTTAAAGTGCTCTCTGACATTCAGAGTGGTGGTTGTTTGACATGCTGGCTCAGCTTCAAGACTGTCCTTCTGTCATTACCACGGTCAGCAGTGTATGACTCCTAGTTACTCCCTGTGAGGATTCATTTTAGTTTTGTATTATTTCCCCTTCAACTTGACCTTTTTGTTTGGACTGTTTTTGTACCTCTCCACCTCTCTTTTCTTTACCCCTGTGCCACCTTCTCATTTGTTATCACTCCTTTTGTTCCCCTTCTCTCTCTAGGGATGCACCGGAATGACATTTTTGGCCGATACCGATATCCGATATTTTTCTTGCAAATAAAAAAACGTTACCATTAACCGATATTTAAAATCTTTGCATTTGTTCTTAACTGACTTTCCTAGTTAAATAAAGGTCACACACACACACACACCATACACACAATGACCAAAAAGTTATTTTGTTGGCATTTACGTATGTCCCCATTACCAGTAAAACATAATCAAAACCTATTTCTTTCACTTGCTTGCTGTGCTGTTTCATTGTTAATTTGTTCAGTCTCAACCAGGCTTTCATCATACATGTCAAGCAGTTAAGTTTCTGATCTGTCTGTCCGATGCCTCACTTCCTCGCTGCACACTGACACTGTGTCCGTTTCCATCTTGTCCATCTGTGTATGTAACATTTCACGTAAACCCTGTTCCTTGTCTGCATCGAAGTAGCGGTCCTTGTACCTATCATCGAGTTTGATGGCAACACAGTAGAGGCTCAGAGAGAATGCCACCGAATTGCTTGTTCACAGCCTCGAGTACTTTTGTAAGTTTTAACCCCCCGGTCTGTCGGCAGTTTTGTTGAGCAGGCGTTTCAATGCCATGACAGAGGGTATCACGTCTGCTGCAGACACTGTTGATTAGCTTATTTCTCCAGTCAGTTGTTCGAATGGCGCTAGGAGTGTGTTCATGTTTCAAACATGTCCTCTAATGCTATTGAAATGGCTGCAGCGGTATGAGAACCAGCACATTCAGCATGCAATACGACTTTCCTCAGTACGGAATCCTTGTCGACCCACTATGCTGTCAGACTCAGCATGCTAATGGGGCTGACATCGCTGGTCCAAATGTCAGTCGGGAAGCTAATAGCAGTGAGATCATAGATGTACGTTTCAACAATACTGTGTAACTCCGGTAGGGCAACTTCTGTAAAATAGTGCCTACTTGGTAGTGTGTACCGGGGCTCAACCAGTCGGTGAAAGCCAACATCATCCACAACAGAGAAGGGTTGATTGTCAAGGGCAATTCATTCCTTTATCTTGGCGTTATTGGATTTTGCCTTTGAATTCTCTCGCTGAAATGTTCTTACTTTTTCAAATGACTGCTGGACTTGAACTTGTTTGGTTGTTGGAAGTGTGCACTTAGTATTTTAATGCTTTTGTTCTGTGTAGCGCTGTATTTTTCATGGCGTCATTACGTCATCTACCTACGTTATGTAGGTATGTACCTCATCTACCTACGTTATATAGGTATGTACCTCATCTACCTACGTTATATAGGTATGTACCTCATCTACCTACGTTATATAGGTATGTACCTCATCTACCTACGTTATATAGGTATGTACCTCATCTACCTACGTTATATAGGTATGCACGTTATCTACCTACGTTATATAGGTATGTAGGTCATCTACCTACGTTATATAGGTATGCACGTTATCTACCTACGTTAAAAAGGTATGTAGGTCATCTACCTACGTTATATAGGTATGCACGTCATCTACCTACGTTATGTAGGTATGCACGTTATCTACCTACGTTATATAGGTATGTAGGTCATCTACCTACGTTATATAGGTATGTACCTCATCTACCTACGTTATATAGGTATGTACCTCATCTACCTACGTTATATAGGTATGTACGTCATCTACCTACGTTATATAGGTATGTACCTCATCTACCTACGTTATATAGGTATGTACGTCATCTACCTATGTTATATAGATATGTACGTCATCTACCTACGTTATATAGGTATGTACCTCATCTACCTACGTTATGTAGGTATGTACGTTATCTACCTACGTTATATAGGTATGTACCTCATCTACCTACGTTATATAGGTATGTACGTCATCTACCTACGTTATATAGGTATGTACGTCATCTACCTACGTTATATAGGTATGTACGTCATCTACCTACGTTATATAGGTATGTACGTTATCTACCTACGTTATATAGGTATGTACCTCATCTACCTACGTTATATAGGTATGTACGTCATCTACCTACGTTATATAGGTATGTACGTCATCTACCTACGTTATATAGGTATGTACGTCATCTACCTACGTTATATAGGTATGTACGTCATCTACCTACGTTATATAGGTATGTACGTCATCTACCTACGTTATATAGGTATGTACGTCATCTACCTACGTTATATAGGTATGTACCTCATCTACCTACGTTATATAGGTATGTACGTCATCTACCTACGTTATATAGGTATGTACCTCATCTACCTACGTTATATAGGTATGTACGTCATCTACCTACGTTATATAGGTATGTACGTCATCTACCTACGTTATATAGGTATGTACGTTATCTACCTACGTTATATAGGTATGTACCTCATCTACCTACGTTATATAGGTATGTAGGTCATCTACCTACGTTATATAGGTATGTACCTCATCTACCTACGTTATATAGGTATGTAGGTCATCTACCTACGTTATATAGGTATGCACGTCATCTACCTACGTTATATAGGTATGCACGTTATCTACCTACGTTATATAGGTATGTACCTCATCTACCTACGTTATATAGGTATGTACGTCATCTACCTACGTTATATAGGTATGTACGTCATCTACCTACGTTATATAGGTATGTAGGTCATCTACCTACGTTATATAGGTATGTACCTCATCTACCTACGTTATATAGGTATGTACGTCATCTACCTACGTTATATAGGTATGTACGTTATCTACCTACGTTATATAGGTATGTACCTCATCTACCTACGTTATATAGGTATGTAGGTCATCTACCTACGTTATATAGGTATGTACCTCATCTACCTACGTTATATAGGTATGTACGTCATCTACCTATTTTATATAGGTATGCACGTCAGCTTTAACATCGGTTTTGCACATCGGCGTTAAATTAGACATCGTGCCGATGTTGGCATTTTGAGCTAATATCGTCCGATTACGATATGTTCACGGATATATTGTGCCTCTCTCTCTCTCCCATACCCCTTCTCTCTCATATATCCCTCTCTCTCATGTACCCCTTCTCTCTCTCTTTCTCTCTCATGTACCCCTTCTCTCTCTCTTTCTCTCTCCTGTACCCCTTCTCTCTCTCTCTCTTTCTCTCTCCTGTACCCCTTCTCTCTGCTATATCCCTCTCTCCTGTACCCCTTCTCTCTGCTTTATCCCTCTCTCTCATGTACCCCTTCTCTTTCTCTCTCCTGTACCCCTTCTCTCTCTCTCTCTCTCTCTCTCTCTCCTGTACCCCCCCCTCTCTCTCTCTCTCTCTCTCTCTCCTGTACCCCTTCTCTCTCTCTTTCTCTCTCCTGTACCCCTTCTCTCTCTCTTTCTCTCTCCTTTACCCCGTCCCTCACTCTCTTCAGTACACCTTCCTTCCCTCTCTCCCATGTACCCCTTCTTTCCCTCTCTCCCCTGTACCCCTTGTCTCTCTCTCCCGTACCCCTTTCTCTCTCTCTCTCTCTCTCTCTCTCGTCGGAGTGCATGCTGGGAGTGAGTCGTCAAGCAGAGTGTTTGTGAGAGCGAATGGAATTTCTTTTCACTCTATTGGGTTTTGGTATGTACATATATATATATATATATTGATTAGTTTAGTTGTTTTACGGATATATTGTTTAACTATCACTAAGCACGTATAGGGGTGGTGGGATCTTTGAGGTTGTTTTTTCGCGAGGGCACAACCAGCGGGTGGGGCTGGTTGCAATGGCCACTCGCGGAAATGTAGAGTTTGAAAAACTTAGTCGGAGGCATGGAGTAAAAATTCCTGCTGCGGCTGGGTGTTCAGTGGAAGAATGTAGCTTGGCTGTGGGTGCTATCATTGGGTATGATAGCATCAAATCAGCCTCAAGGATGAATAGCGCTGTAGTGATATTCTTAGATTCAATTGAAAAGGTGAATAAGATAGTTGAGAGGGGTGTTGTGTTGCGGGAGACACAGACGCCGGTATTTCCGCTTATGAATCCTGCGAAGAAAGTTATGCTTTCTAACGTGCCACCATTTGTTAGAGATGAAGTGTTAGAGCGAGAGTTATCTCGCCATGGTCAAATCGTATCTACAATAAAGAAGGTTCTTTTTGGATGCAAATCTCCGTTGTTGAAACATGTCGTGTCTCATAGGAGACAAGTGCATATGATTTTAAAGAAGGAAGGAGATGAACTGAATTTAGCGTTTAGTTTTAAGATTGATGGATTTGATTATGTCTTCTATGCATCTACTGAATCAATGAAATGTTTTGGATGTGGAAGAGAGGGGCATTTGGTGCGTAATTGTCCCGAGAATGAACGCGCTGAGCCTGGTAGTAGCTTTAGTGCGGGTGCAACTAACGTACCACAGCGAAGGGATGAAAATACTACAGTTGTAGGGGAAGAGAGAAGGTGGGCAGATGTGGTTGGAAAAGTAGGAGAGGAAGGCATTGTGGATACGGGGGCAATTGTGGTAGATCAGAACAAAGAGGGAGGGGAAACACTAGGTGAGATTGCGACTGCCGTCGCTGAGGTGGTGCTGGAAAATGAAATTGGAGGTCAAGAGGAGATTGAAATAACGGAAAAGGAAGCGGATGTTTTCAAAATACCGAGGAGTAAAAGGAAGAATTTAAGGGGTGGTGAAGGGTCTAATTCTAAGAGAAAGGTAGAGATGGATAAATCAGGTGAAGATGAACAGGTTGTAGAGATGGGGTTTTCTTCTGGGGAGGATAGCGAGAGTGAGTCATCTGACGCGTCACAACAATATAGTGAGATAGATGGGGTGGAAGGGAGGTATGGGATCGAGAAGATACGTCAATTTCTGAAGTTGACAAAAGGGAAGAAATATATGCAGGATTACAATGTAACTGATTTTTTCCCTGAACGTGAATTGTTTATTGAATCAGCAAAGTTTCTGATGTCAAAAATTACAGGGGGAGGTTTGAAAAGCCCTGAAATTGCTAGACTCAAGAAAGTGGTCACGAGAGTAATAAGTGATGCAAATTCTAAAGAAAATGAAAGAGTTCAGTTGCAGTTTTAACTCTGTAAAGAGATGTGGTGGCTGTATCTTCCTCTGTATTTTTTTCTTATCCATGAGCAGTTTTAAGATCTCTTCTTTAAACGTAAATGGGGCAAGAGATGTTAAAAAAAGAGCCATGGTGTATGAGTTAATGAGGGGAAAGGGAAGTGACATAATTTTTCTACAAGAAACGCATAGTAATTTGGAAAATGAAGTTATGTGGCAACAGGAGTGGGGGGGGGACAGTGGTGTGTAGTCATAAAAACTCAAAAAGTGGGGGTGTGGTTATCTTGTTCTCAAAAGGGTTTTTGCCTTTGTCATATGAGGTTGAAGAGGTAGTTGAGGGGAGGTTATTAAAAGTTAGAGCAAGGTATGAAAACATCAATATGTGTCTGATAAATGTATATGCCCCAGTGGTGACAGTTGAGAGGGTATGTTTTTTAGAGACATTACCATTGAGAAATGTAACAAAGAAGATTATTTGTTTATTGCTGGGGATTTTAACTGCACAGTTAGTGATTTAGATAGAAATCACCAAGAACCTCATATAGCCTCAAGGACGTTTTTAAAACGCCTTATTGTAACAAATGAACTGTGTGATATTTGGCGGAGTCAACATGGAAGAACAAGGCAGTACACCTGGGCGCATGTGAGAGAGAACATCATCTCTATGGCCAGGTTAGATAGGTTTTATGTTTTTGAGCATCAATCTCAGGTCTGTAAATCAAGTGTGATAACTCCAGTGGGATTTTCTGATCATTGTTTAATAACAGAGGTGGTGTTCATTAACGATGTAAAACCTAAAAGCGCATACTGGCATTTTAATATAACTTTATTGAGTGATGCTCACTTCAGGAATTGTTTCAGTTTTTTTTGGGAGAGGTGGAGGTCTCAAAAGGCCAGTTTTGTATCCCTTCAACAATGGTGGGATATAGGGAAAATCCAGATTCAACAATTTTGTAATCAATACACGGAGAATGTTATGGTGAGTGAATGAGGACCCAAAAGCGAACTAACTTAAACAGAGCTTCTTTAATAACCAAACATAGGTAGGCTCAGATAGACCGGCAGATTCCGACAGGACAGGACAAGGTTACAGCAAACATGACGATAGTCTGGCTCAGGCATGAAACACAAACAAGAATCCGACAAGGACAGGAACAGAAACAGAGAGAGATATAGGGACCTAATCAGAGGGAAAAAGGGAACAGGTGGGAAACGGGGTGAATGGGTAGTTAGAGGAGACAAGGAACAGCTGGGAGAAAGCGGGGGAGAAAAGGTAACCTAACAACGACCAGCAGAGGGAGACAGGGTGAAGGGAAAGGACAGAGACAAGACACAACATGACAGTACCCCCCCACTCACCGAGCGCCTCCTGGCGCACTCGAGGAGGAAACCTGGCGGCAACGGAGGAAATCCTCGATCAGCGCACGGTCCAGCACGTCCCGAGAGGGAACCCAACTCCTCTCCTCAGGACCGTACCCCTCCCAATCGACAAGGTACTGGTGACCACGGCCCCGAGGACGCATGTCCAAAATCCTGCGGACCCTGTAGATGGGTGCGCCCTCGACAAGGATGGGGGGGGGGGGGGGAAGACGAGCGGGGGCGCGAAGAACGGGCTTAATACAGGAGACATGGAAGACCGGGTGGACGCGACGAAGGTATCGCGGAAGAAGAAGTCGAACTGCGACAGGATTAATGACCCGAGAAATACGGAACGGACCAATGAACCGCGGGGTCAACTTGCGAGAAGCCGTCTTAAGGGGAAGGTTCTGAGTGGAGAGCCAAACTCTCTGACCGCGACAATATCTAGGACTCTTAGTTCTACGCTTATTAGCAGCCCTCACAGTCTGCGCCCTATAACGGCAAAGTGCAGACCTGACCCTCTTCCAGGTGCGCTCGCAACGTTGGACAAAAGCCTGAGCGGAGGGGACGCTGGACTCGGCGAACTGAGATGAGAACAGCGGAGGCTGGTACCCGAGGCTACTCTGAAAAGGAGATAGCCCGGTCGCAGACGAAGGAAGCGAGTTGTGGGCGTATTCTGCCCAGGGGAGCTGTTCTGACCAAGACGCAGGGTTGCGAAAAGAAAGACTGCGTAAGATGCGACCAATAGTCTGATTGGCCCGTTCTGCTTGACCGTTAGACTGGGGGTGAAAGCCGGAAGAGAGACTGACGGAAGCCCCAATCAAACGGCAAAACTCCCTCCAAAATTGAGACGTGAATTGCGGACCTCTGTCCGAAACGACGTCTGACGGAAGGCCATGAATTCTGAACACATTCTCGATGATGATTTGTGCCGTCTCTTTAGCAGAAGGAAGCTTAGCAAGGGGAATGAAATGAGCCGCCTTAGAGAACCTATCGACAACCGTAAGAATAACAGTCTTCCCCGCTGACGAAGGCAGTCCGGTGACAAAATCTAAGGCGATGTGAGACCACGGTCGAGAGGGGATAGGAAGCGGCCTGAGACGGCCGGCAGGAGGAGAGTTACCGGACTTAGTCTGCGCGCAGACCGAACAAGCAGCCACGAAACGACGCGTGTCATGCTCCCGGGTGGGCCACCAAAAACGCTGGCGAATGGAAGCAAGCGTACCCCGAACGCCAGGGTGGCCGGCTAACTTGGCAGAGTGAGCCCACTGAAGAACGGCCAGACGAGTAGGAACGGGAACGAAAAGAAGGTTCCTAGGACAAGCGCGCGGCGACGGAGTGTGAGTGAGCGCTTGTTTTACCTGCCTCTCAATTCCCCAGACAGTCAACCCGACAACACGCCCCTCAGGGAGAATCCCCTCGGGGTCAGTGGAGGCTACTGAAGAACTGAAGAGACGAGACAAAGCATCAGGCTTGGTGTTCTTAGAGCCCGGACGATAAGAAATCACGAACTCGAAACGAGCGAAAAACAGCGCCCAACGCGCCTGACGCGCATTAAGTCGTTTGGCAGAACGGATGTACTCAAGGTTCCTATGGTCAGTCCAAACGACAAAAGGAACGGTCGCCCCCTCCAACCACTGTCGCCATTCGCCTAGGGCTAACCGGATGGCGAGCAGTTCGCGGTTACCCACATCATAGTTACGTTCCGACGGCGACAGGCGATGAGAAAAATACGCGCATGGGTGGACCTTGTCGTCAGAGAGGGAGCGCTGAGAAAGAATGGCTCCCACGCCCACCTCTGACGCGTCAACCTCGACAACGAACTGTCTAGAGACGTCAGGTGTAACAAGGATAGGAGCGGATGTAAAACGATTCTTGAGGAGATCAAAAGCTCCCTGGGCGGAAACGGACCACTTAAAGCACGTCTTGACAGAAGTAAGGGCTGTGAGAGGAGCGGCCACCTGACCGAAATTACGGATGAAACGACGATAGAAGTTCGCGAAGCCGAGAAAGCGCTGCAGCTCGACGCGTGACTTAGGGACGGGCCAATCAATGACAGCTTGGACTTTAGCGGGATCCATCTTAATGCCTTCAGCGGAAATAACAGAACCGAGAAATGTGACGGAGGAGGCATGAAAAGTGCACTTCTCAGCCTTCACAAAAAGACAATTCTCTAAAAGGCGCTGGAGGACACGTCGAACGTGCTGAACATGAATCTGGAGTGACGGTGAAAAAATCAGGATATCGTCAAGGTAAACGAAAACAAAGATGTTCAGCATGTCTCTCAGGACATCATTGACTAATGCCTGAAAGACAGCTGGAGCGTTAGCGAGGCCGAAAGGAAGAACCCGGTATTCAAAGTGCCCTAACGGAGTGTTAAACGCCGTCTTCCACTCGTCCCCCTCCCTGATGCGCACGAGATGGTAAGCGTTACGAAGGTCCAACTTAGTGAAAAACCTGGCTCCCTGCAGGATCTCGAAGGCTGAAGACATAAGAGGAAGCGGATAACGATTCTTAACTGTTATGTCATTCAGCCCTCGATAATCTATGCAGGGGCGCAGAGACCCGTCCTTCTTCTTGACAAAAAAAAACCCCGCTCCGGCGGGAGAGGAGGAGGGGACTATGGTACCGGCGTCAAGAGCTACAGACAAATAATCCTCGAGAGCCTTACGTTCGGGAGCCGACAGAGAGTATAGTCTACCCCGGGGGGGAGTGGTTCCCGGAAGGAGATCAATACTACAATCATACGACCGGTGTGGAGGAAGAGAGGTGGCCCTGGACCGACTGAACACCGTGCGCAGATCGTGATATTCCTCCGGCACCCCTGTCAAATCACCAGGCTCCTCCTGTGAAGAAGAGACAGAGGAAACAGGAGGGATAGCAGACATTAAACATTTCACATGACAAGAGACGTTCCAGGAGAGGATAGAATTACTAGACCAATTAATGGAAGGATTATGACAAACTAGCCAGGGATGGCCCAAAACAACAGGTGTAAAAGGTGAACGAAAAATCAAAAAAGAAATGGTTTCGCTATGATTACCAGAAACAGTGAGGGTTAAAGGTAGCGTCTCACGCTGAATCCTGGGGAGAGGACTACCATCCAGGGCGAACAAGGCCGTGGACTCCCTTAACTGTCTGAGAGGAATGTCATGTTCCCGAGCCCAGGTCTCGTCCATAAAACAGCCCTCCGCCCCAGAGTCTATTAAGGCACTGCAGGAAGCTGACGAACCGGTCCAGCGTAGATGGACCGACAAGGTAGTGCAGGATCTTGAAGGAGAGACAGGAGTAGTAGCGCTCACCAGTAGCCCTCCGCTTACTGATGAGCTCTGGCTTTTACTGGACATGAAGTGACAAAATGACCAGCAGAACCGCAATAGAGACAGAGGCGGTTGGTGATTCTCCGTTCCCTCTCCTTAGTCGAGATGCGGATACCTCCCAGCTGCATAGGCTCAGCTCCCGAGCCGGCAGAGGAAGATGGTAGTGATGCGGAGAGGGGGGCAACGGAGAACGCGAGCTCCTTTCCACGAGCTCGGTGACGCAGATCAACCCGTCGCTCAATGCGAATAGCGAGTTCAATCAGGGAATCCACGCTGGAAGGGACCTCCCGGGAGAGAATCTCATCCTTTACCTCTGCGCGGAGACCCTCCAGAAAACGAGCGAGCAAAGCCGGCTCGTTCCAGCCACTGGAGGCAGCAAGAGTGCGAAACTCAATAGAGTAGTCTGTTATGGATCGATTACCTTGACATAGGGAAGACAGGGCCCTGGAAGCCTCCTCCCCAAAAACAGATCGATCAAAAACCCGTATCATCTCCTCCTTAAAGTCCTGATACTGGTTAGTACACTCAGCCCTTGCCTCCCAGATTGCCGTGCCCCACGCACGAGCCCGTCCAATAAGGAGAGATATGACGTAGGCGACACGAGCAGTGCTCCTGGAGTAAGTGTTGGGCTGGAGAGAAAACACAATATCACACTGGGTGAGGAACGAGCGGCATTCAGTGGGCTCCCCAGAGTAACACGGCGGGTTATTGATTCTGGGCTCCGGAGATTCGAAAGCCCTGGAAGTGGCCGGTGGATCGAGGCGGAGATGGTGAACCTGTTCTGTGAGGTTGGAGACTTGGGTGGCCAGGGTCTCAACGGCATGTCGAGCAGCAGACACTTCCTGCTCGTGTCTGCCTAGCATCGCTCCCTGGATCCCGACGGCTGAGTGGAGAGGATCCGAAGTCGCTGGGTCCATTCTTGGTCGGATTCTTCTGTTATGGTGAGTGAATGAGGACCCAAAAGCGAACTAACTTAAACAGAGCTTCTTTAATAACCAAACATAGGTAGGCTCAGATAGACCGGCAGATTCCGACAGGACAGGACAAGGTTACAGCAAACATGACGATAGTCTGGCTCAGGCATGAAACACAAACAAGAATCCGACAAGGACAGGAACAGAAACAGAGAGAGATATAGGGACCTAATCAGAGGGAAAAAGGGAACAGGTGGGAAACGGGGTGAATGGGTAGTTAGAGGAGACAAGGAACAGCTGGGAGAAAGCGGGGGAGAAAAGGTAACCTAACAACGACCAGCAGAGGGAGACAGGGTGAAGGGAAAGGACAGAGACAAGACACAACATGACAGAGAATGTCACCAAGGATATCACCAGATCAATGAAAGCCCTAGAGATTGAAATAGTGGAACTCATGACATTGGTTGAGACCACAGGAGATCGAGGCCATACTCAGGCCCTCAAGAGGAGAAAAGCTGCATTGGCAGATCTGCTGGGTATCAGAGCACAGGGGGCATTGGTGAGAAGTAAATTTCAGGGCATATCTGAAATGGATGCCTCATCCAAATTTTTCTTTGGTTTAGAGAAAAAGAATGGACAAAGAAAAATTATTCATTGTCTCAAATCAGCTGTTGGACAAGAGCTCACTAGCCCTAGTGAAATTAGAAAGAGGGCAGTAGAGTTCTATGCTGAGCTCTACAAGTGTGAGTACAAAGAGGACAAAACAGTGACACAGCAGTTCTTTGATGGGCTCCCAAAGGTGCCTGCAGAAGCTCAGGTTGAGCTTGAGCAACCATTGTCTTTGCAGGATTTATACACTGCATTAAATGGCATGGAAAATGGAAGGGCACCAGGCATTGATGGGCTTCCCGTTGACTTTTTTAAGTCTTTTTGGGCTATGTTGGGAGAGGATTGGTTAGAAGTAGCTAATGATAGTTTAACCGGAGGGTTACTACCAATAAGCTGCAGAAGGGCTGTCCTCACCCTACTGCCTAAAAAGGGTGACCTGAGGGAGGTGAAGAACTGGAGGCCGGTGGCTTTATTGTGTACTGATTATAAAATATTGTCAAAGGCTTTGTCCAACAGGCTGAAGGAGGTGATGGGGCAAATCATACATACGGATCAGTCCTACTGTGTTCCTGGCAGGCAGATAGGGGATAACATTTCTCTGATTCGTGATTTTTTGGACGTCTCTAAGGCTATTGGGTTGGATGCTGGTCTAATTTCAATTGATCAGGAAAAGGCATTTGACCGAGTTGAACATCAATATTTATGGCACACGTTTGAGGCGTTTGGGTTCAGCTCTGGTTTTATTGCCATGATAAAGGTGATATATGGTGACATTGAAAGTGTATTGAAAGTTAACGGTGGTTTGAGTGCTCCTTTTAAAGTGTGTAGAGGTATTAGGCAGGGATGTTCTATGTCTGGGATGTTATATGCTATTGCTATAGAGCCACTACTAAATAGCATTAGAAGTCGCATTGCAGGGGTGTGCCTTTCAGAGGATATTCCTCCTATTCGTCTTTCAGCCTATGCTGATGATGTAGTTGTGCTAGTGAAAAATCAAGCGGAGGTGGATAGTTTGAGTCTAATGGTTGATCGTTTTAGGGGAATATCCTCTGCAAAGGTAAATTGGGAAAAGAGTTGTGCTTTACAGATTGGAGAATGGTCTGGAGGGATCATGGTTTTGCCAGGGGGGCTAGAATGGTGTAAGGGAGGTTTTAAGTATCTTGGAGTGTACCTAGGAGATGAGGGGACTATGGAAAAAAATTGGAGTGGGGTGGTTGAAATGGTGGAAGGGAGGATGAGGAGATGGCGTTGGTTACTATCTCGTATGTCATATAGGGGGCGCACTATTATAGTTAACAATGTGATTGCCTCTGCACTGTGGCATCGGTTGTCAGTTTTAGAACCACCATCTGGCCTTCTGGCTAAGATACAGGCAATTATTGTGGATTTCTTTTGGGATAAATATCACTGGGTTCCACAAAGTGTTTTGTATTTGTCAAAAGAGGAGGGGGGACAAGGTCTTGTACATCTTGCTAGTAGGGCTGCTGCTTTTCGGTTTCAGTTTATTCAAAGGTTGCTTTATGGACCGGAAAATGTGGTGTGGAGAGGGGTGACAGGTCTTATATTACAGCGGGTTGGAGGATTAGGTTTAAAGAAGGCTTTATTTCTGGTTGATAGTAGCCAGATTTCTAGGGAAGGAGTACCTCCGTTTTACAGAGGCCTTCTCAGTGTGGAGCGTAATGAAGGTGTCCAGAAGAACTTCAGCGGAGTCAGTGCATTGGCTGTTGGAGGAACCTCTGGTGTATGGGGCAAGACTGGATTGTACAACTGCAGCTGTTCCACATTTCTCCAAGATTCTGGTGAAGGGGAAAATCATCACCTTAAGACAGTTAATGGCCATGGCTGGGCCCGCCTTAATGGATGGAAGACGGGTGGCAGAACATTTGGGGATGAGGTCGGAAAGGATTGTCGGACAAATGCTGGGGAGCTGTAGGAAGGCTCTGTCAGCGGAAGAATGGGGTATGCTTAGTAGCCACAAGAAGAAGGTGCAAGATGAAGACGTCTCATTTCCAAAACTAGGGATTACACCAAATATCCCAGAGTCAGAAAGAAAGGCGTTATTGCTGGATTTGAGAGGGTTGGAGGAGGTGGGTTTGGATGAGGTGAATGGGAAGGAATTGTGTCAAGGTGTTGAATAAAGATAAATTGAAAAATAGAAAAGATACTCCATGGAGGGTAAAATTGGGCATTGATGACAAGGTAAAGCCAGCATGGAGAGCACTGTACAAACCACCGTTACAAAAGGGTACTGGTGATATGCAATGGAGGGTTTTGCATGGCATCATTGCAGTTAATGCTTTTGTATCTGTTATTAACTCAGATGTTAGAGATGGATGTCCTTTTTGTAATATAAGAGAAACCATTTTTCACTGTTTTATGGAGTGTGAGAGGATAAAACCTCTATTGGAAATGCTGGAATCTTTGTTTAAAGCAGTAGGGGAGTTTTTCAATAACACTGTTTTTATTTTGGGGTTTCAATATAGTAAACAACAGAAAAGAAAATGTCAAATGTTAAATTTTATTTTGGGACAAGCTAAGATGTCAATTTTTCTGAGTAGGAAACATAAGATAGAAACGGGATATGGGCAGGATGTAAGATGTGTTTTTAAAGGTTTAGTGAAAGCAAGAATAAAAGTAGATTTTGAGTTCTTTTCAGCTGTAAAAGATCTCCTATTATTTGAGGAGAAGTGGGCCTACGAAAGAGCGCTTTGTTTTGTAGAGGAGGGAAAATTATTTTTTTGCTGATGAAATAAGTTGAATGTATATGTTATGTATTTATTTTTGTTTAGGAATAACATTTGTTGTTTCATTTCTGAAAAGGCAGTGTGTCATTATTTATGTTAACACTTGAGTAAAAAATAAAGGTTTTATAAAAACTCAAACTCTCTCTCTCTCTCTCTCTCTCAATTCAATTGACTTTATTGACATGGCAAGTTCATTGTTACTCACATTGTCAAAGTATACATATCTAAAAATAAAATACAAATATATATTTATATATAAAATATATATAGTGGTGGGGACAACAGCAATAATAATAATAGTAGTAGTGGACATGGGATTAGCATTAACAACAACTACAAAAAACAATATTAATGAAAACAACAATACATTAAAGCAATGGTAGTAGACCAGTGTCAACATGACTGAGAAGACACATGACGTGGTATGAAAGACAAAACAAAACAAGTGGGGAAATATTATCGACATGACATTGCACTTTTCACTGGCTGTCTCTCAGGTTGTGGCAGGAGGACACATATTTGGCTGCCAAAACTGCACATTTTAGTCTTTTCACCCAATAAATATTCAATTTTTTCTTCAACTTTTATAGTTTCAAATTCTTTGTATTGAATTATAATTTTGGGAAAGAAATATTCTCTTAGGTCTGAGTATTTGTCACAGTGTAATAGGAAATGCAGCTCTCCCCTGGAGCGTGCTCTGTCCTCTCTGGGCAGCCAGGTTTGTCTGTGACGACCGGTCTCTATACCCAGACTGTGCTCACTGAGTCTAACTAGTCAATGTTTTCCTCAGTTTTCTATCAGTCACAGTGGTCAGATAGTCTGCCACCATGTACTGTCTGTTTAGAGCCAAATTTACTTTGATTGCTTGTGGTGTCTTTCCAATAGGTGATATATTTTTATTTTGTGATGATTTGGTTGGGCCAGATTTTCTGAGTGCTGTCCTGAGGCTCTATGGGGTTGGTTTGGGTTGGTGTACTGAGCCTCAGAACCAGCTGGCTGAGTGTTGTCCTGAGGCTCTATGGGGTTGGTTTGGGTTGGTGTACTGAGCCTCAGAACCAGCTGGCTGAGTGGACTCTGCTCTGGTTTCATCTCTTGACATTGTAGAGCTGTGTGATGGAATGTTTTGGGGTCACTGGTTTTTAGATGGTTTTTAAATTTGATGGCTCTTTTTTTCTATTTGAATGAGGAGGGGCTATTGGCCCAATTCTGCTCTACATGCGTTATTTGGAGTTTTTCTTGCAATAGTCTTGCAAAACTCTGCATGCAGTATTTCAATTGGATGTTTGTCCCATTTGGTAAATTCATTATTAGGGATTGGACCCCATACTTCACTGCCATATAGAGCAATTGGTTCTATAACTGATTGAAAAAGTTTGAGCCAGATTCTAATTGGAATTTCGATTTTGATGTTCCTTTTAATGGCAAAGAATGCTCTTCTTGCTTTGTCTCTCAGCTCATTCACAGCCATGTGAAAGCTACATGTGTTGCTGATATTTAGTCCTAGATATGTGTAGATTTTGGCTTGTTCTAATAGAACTGTGTCCAAATAGAATTTACATTTGTCATCCTGATTTCCGGACCTTTTTTGGAATATCATTATATTTGTTTTTTTTAGGTTAACGGTCAGAGCCCAGGTCTGCAGAACCTGTGAAGACGATCTAGGTGCTGCTCTAACCTCTCTTTAGTGGGAGACAGCAGCACCAGGTCATCTGCGTACAGCAGACACTTTATTTCAGTATTGCGTAGGATGATACCAGGTGCTGCCGATTCTTCCAATGTTTTTTTTTGCCTTTACTTGTTTATCAATTAGAGTGTGGAGGGTGTAAATGTGGTCTGTTGTACGATCATTTTTTAGAAAGCCAATCTGGCTTCTGCTCAGGACGTTGTTCATCAAGGAAATGATGTAGTCTGCTATTTATAACACTGCAGAGAATTTTCCCCAAGTTGCTGTTAACGCAAATTCCTCTGTAATTATTTGGGTCAAATTTGTCTCATTTTTATAGATTGGTGTGATCAATCCCTGTTTCCAAATATCGGGGAAAATACCTGCAGTGAGGAATAATGTTGAAGAGTTTGAGTATAGCCAATTTGAATTTGTGGTCTGTATATTTAAAATACCATCAGCACCACAGGCCTTTTTGGGTTGGAGAGTACATAGTTTTTCCAATAATTCTTCTTCTGTAATTGGGGTATCCACAGGATTCTGATAGTCTTTGACTGCTGATTCAAGGATTTGTAATTTTTCTTGTATATCTTTTTGTTCTGGGCTCTTTGTTATATTGTTGTAGAGGTTTGCAAAGTGATTTCTCCACATATCCCCATTTTGGATAGCCAATTCCTCATGATGAGGTTTGTTTAATTTATTCCAATTCTCCCAGAAGTGGTTTGATTCTATGGATTCCTCAATTCCATCCAGCTGATTTCTAATGTGCTGTTCCTTTTTTGTTCTTAGGGTGTGTTTGTATTGCTTCAGTGTTTCCCCATATTGAAGGCATATGTTTATGTTGTCTGAATCTCTGTGTTTTTGATTAGATATATTTCTAGATTTTTTGCAATCATTATCAAACCATTTTTCATTATCTGTTATTTCTGGTTTGCTCTATGCTTCTTTAGATTAGACAAGGAGCAAATGAATAGCTAATTTGTCAAAAATAAAGTTTATGTTCAAAACGACGAAATGTACACCTTCATTGCTGAAGGAGAAGGTTAAGGCTAAAATGTTGTTCAGGAGAGATTGTATTTTTTGGGTACTAATTGCTTTTTCTAGATGTCTGTACTATTTGCACTCCATCTATAGGCCTGTTTTGTACCATGTAATTTATTGGGCTGTGATGCTTCATGGTTGGGTTCTGCTCTTCTCAGATACACTGTGATTTTACTGTGGTCTGAGAGAGGTGTTAGTGGGCTGACTGTGAAGGCTCTGAGAGACTCTGGGTTTAGGTCGGTGAGGAAGTAGCCTACAGTGCTGCTGCCAAGGGATGAGCTGTAGGTGTAGGTCTCTCTCTCTCTCTCTCCCACGTACCCCTTCTCTCTCTCTCCCCCGTACCCCTTCTCTCTCTCTCCCGTGCCCCTTCTCTCTCTCTCTCTCTTTCTCTCGCTCACTCTCTCCCGTACCCCTTCTCTCTCTCTCCCTCTCTCTCTCTCTCTCTCTCTCTCTCTCCCGTACCCCTTCTCTCTCTCTCTCTCTCTGAATTCAATTCAAGGGCTTTATTGGCATGGGAAACATGTGTTAACATTGCCAAAGCAAGTGAGGTAGATAATATATAAAGTGAATATATAAAGTGAAATAAACAATAAAAATGAACAGTAAACATTACACATACAGAAGTTTCAAAACAATAAAGACATTACAAATGTCATATTATATATATACAGTGTTTTAACAATGTACAAATGGTAAAGGACACAAGATAAAATAAACAAGCATAGATATGGGTTGTATTTACAATGGTGTGTGTTCTTCACTGGTTGCCCTTTTCTCGTGGCAACAGGTCACAAATCTTGCTGCTGTGATGGTACACTGTGGAATTTCACCCAGTAGATATGGGAGTTTTTCAAAATTTGATTTGTTTTCGAATTCTTTGTGGATCTGTGTAATCTGAGGGAAATATGTCTCTCTAATATGGTCATACATTGGGCAGGAGGTTAGGAAGTGCAGCTCAGTTTCCACCTCATTTTGTGGGCAGTGAGCACATAACCTGTCTTCTCTTGAGAGCCATGTCTGCCTACGGCGGCCTTTCTCAATAGCAAGGCTATGCTCACTGAGTCTACATAGTCAAAGCTTTCCTTAAGTTTGGGTCAGTCACAGTGGTCAGGTATTCTGCCACTGTGTACTCTCTGGTTAGGGCCAAATAGCATTCTAGTTTGCTCAGTTTTTTTGTTAATTCTTTCCAATGTGTCAAGTAATTATCTTTTTGTTTTCTCATGATTTGGTTGGGTCTAATTGTGCTGCTGTCCTGGGGCTCTGTAGGGTGTGTTTGTGAACAGAGCCCCAGGACCAGCTTGCTTAGGGGACGCTTCTCTAGGTTCATCTCTCTGTAGGTGATGGCTTTGTTATGGAAGGTTTGGGGATCGCTTCCTTTTAGGTGGTTATAGAATTTAACGGTTCTTTCTGGATTTTGATAATTAGTGGGTATCGGCCTAATTCTGCTCTGCATGCATTATTTGGTGTTCTACGTTGTACACGGAGGATATTTTTGCAGAATTCTGCGTGCAGAGTCTCAATTTGGTGTTTGTCCCATTTTGTGAGGTCTTGGTTGGTGAGCGGACCCCAAACCTCACAACCATAAAGGGCAATGGGCTCTATGACTGATTCAAGTATTTTTAGCCAAATCCTAATTGGTATGTTGAAATTTTTGTTCCTTTTGATGGAATAGAATGCCCTTCTTGCCTTGTCTCTCAGATCGTTCACAGCTGTGTGGAAGTTACCTGTGGCGCTGATGTTTAGGCCAAGGTATGTATAGTTTTTTGTGTGCTCTAGGGCAACAGTGTCTAGATGGAATTTGTATTTGTGGTCCTGGTGACGGAACCTTTTTTGGAACACCATTATTTTGGTCTTACTGAGATTTACTGTCAGGGCCCAGGTCTGACAGAATCTGTGCATAAGATCTAGGTGCTGCTGTAGGCCCTCCTTGGTTGGTGACAGAAGCGCCAGATCATCAGCAAACAGCAGACATTTGACTTCGGATTCTAGTAGGGTGAGGCCGGGTGCTGCAGACTTTTCTAGTGCCCGCGCCAATTCGTTGATATATATGTTGAAGAGGGTGGGGCTTAAGCTGCATCCCTGTCTAACCCCACGACCTTGTGTGAAGAAATGTGTGTGTTTTTTGCCAATTTTAACCGCACACTTGTTGTTTGTGTACATGGATTTTATAATGTCGTATGTTTTACCCCAAACCTCACTTTTCATCTCTCTCTCTCTCTCTCTCTCTCTCTCTCTCTCTCCCGTGTCCCATCTCTCTCTCCCGTGCCCATTCTCTCTCTCTCTCTCTCCTGTACCCCTTCTCTCTCCTGCACCCCTTCTCTCTCCTGCTGATCATTTTACTTCTCTACCGTTCGTGTGAAACAGTATCATATATTTTCTGAATTTTCTCCATATTGTGTAACCTTCCCTGTATTCCACTAGCCCACTTTAGCAGCCATAAGTCTTATGCTGACTCTGTGAGGATATGTAGGCTTTAGGTCAGAGGTCAAAAGTCACCATGTAGAGAGAAACAGCCATATCCATCTATCCCTGCCTCAGGTCTGAGAACATCATGGCTGTGGAGGGTGAGCTGTAATGGCTACCCCACTGCCAGCAGTTTCTCCTCCCACACTACAGAGTATAATGGATACATCCCCAGCTCTCAGACAGCGGCTCAGTTATGGGGACCCGTTTAATACTCTTAATGTAATCAGATTCATTCAATTACAAAGCCCCAAACACTTCACTGTGTGCATTAATATAGATGAAGGTTTGCAAACACAGCACTGCGGCCAGCTGTGGTGAAATTACTCATTTTCAGTTCTGTTTTAGCAAAGAAGAATAAATGTTTGTGAATGTTCTCTTGGCTTTATTTGAATGTTTGCTGTTTTCATCAGTCTGTTTTGAAAGCTCCGTTCTTATTTAAATGTGTATTCATTCCTCTATTTTGGCTGTCAAGTGTGTGTGTGTGTGTATGTCTGTGTCTAGCTGTTTTTGGAGACATGCTGGGTTATTGTTCAGTGATGCCTGGTTACTCTGTTCTGTCCAACAGTAAAGTAAATCTAGCAAGTCATCTCTTTCCCCCCTGTCTCGCTTTCTTGTAAAACATCTTTAGTGAGATAAAAAGAAAGAACGACAGAGAGACCATAAGAGAGACAAATTATCATTTAAGTGATTGCACTATCGCCAAGGTTTCTGTTTTCATGGCAGCAGGTTTCTGCTCCCCCTGTCTTTTGGGGGTCAAAGGTTATGGTAACACTTTCACACACACACACAGAGAGGAGACAGTCATTATGGCTGGTACAGTAGCATGTCTCTGACACAGAGAGAGAGGAGACAGTCAATATGACTGGTACAGTAGCATGTCTCTGACACAGAGAGAGAGAGAGAGGAGACAGTCATTATGGCTGGTACAGTAGCATGTCTCTGACACAGAGAGAGAGGAGACAGTCATTATGGCTGGTACAGTAGCATGTCTCTGACACAGAGAGAGAGGAGACAGTCATTATGGCTGGTACAGTAGCATGTCTCTGACACAGAGAGAGAGGAGACAGTCATTATGGCTGGTACAGTAGCATGTCTCTGACACAGAGAGAGAGGAGACAGT
>NC_143033.1:87286128-87308628 GCF_057628025.1 Oncorhynchus mykiss
ATGGGTGTGTATTGTGTGTATGGGAGTGTATTGTGTATATGGGAGTGCATTGTGTATATGGGAGTGCATTGTGTATATGGGAGTGTTTTGTGTGTATGGGAGAGTTTGTGGACTGTATGTGTGTGAGTCACAGGAGGTTGGTGGCACCTTTATTGGGGTGAATGGGCTCATGGTAATGTCTGGAGCGTAATGAATGGAATGGTATCAAATACATCAAACACATGGTTTTCATGCGTTTGATGCCATTCCATTTGCTATGTTCCGGGCATTATTATGAGCCGTTCTGTAAGTATGTAAGCGTATGACATTAAATGTATCTGTAAGTGTATACCTGTAAGTGTTTGAGTGTGAACACCACCGGCTCAGTGAGGAACACTCTGCTGGACTCTTTATTGATGGAGGCGGCGATGACGTGGGAGTTGACCGCCAATCCCCGCTCCCCCGGTGCCACCTCCAGCTCCATCTTCACCGTGGCGTTCTCCGTAGACAGGAAGGAGCCCAAGTTCTTATAAAGAACAAACACTACCTTGACTTGGCCTGGAGCGGGAGAGAGAGATGAGAGACAGGGAGAGAGAGATGAGAGACAGGGAGAGAGAGATGAGAGACAGGGAGAGAGAGATGAGAGACAGGGATAGAGAGAGAGACAGGGAGCGGGAGATAGAAGAAGAGAGAAAGATAGAGAGGGGAAATGAGAGAGGGAAAGGAAAAAGAGAAAAAAGAAACCGAAATAGTGTGTGAAGGGAGCATAATAAGGAGAGCGAGTCAGACAGAGAGAGAGAGAAAAGAAAGAGGTAAAGGAGAGGGAAGGGGGGAAGGAGAGGGAGTCAGAGAGAGAGATAGAACATAAAGAGGGGAAGGGGGGAAGGAGAGGGAGTCAGAGAGAGAGATAGAACATAAAGAGGGGAAGGGGGAAGGAGAGAGAGTAAGAGAGAGAGATAGAACATAAAGAGGGGAAGGGGGAAGGAGAGGGAGTCAGAGAGAGAGATAGAACATAAAGAGGGGAAGGGGGGAAGGAGAGGGAGTAAGAGAGAGAGAGAGATAGAACATAAAGAGGGGAAGGGGGGAAGGAGAGAGAGTAAGAGAGAGAGATAGAACATAAAGAGGGGAAGGGGGAAGGAGAGAGAGTAAGAGAGAGAGATAGAACATAAAGAGGGGAAGGGGGAAGGAGAGAGAGTAAGAGAGAGAGATAGAACATAAAGAGGGGAAGGGGGAAGGAGAGAGAGTAAGAGAGAGAGATAAAACATAAAGATGGGAAGGGGGGAAGGAGAGGGAGTCAGAGAGAGAGATAGAACATAAAGAGGGGAAGGGGGGAAGGAGAGAGAGTCAGACAGAGAGATAGAACATGAAGAGGGGAAGGGGGGAAGGAGAGAGAGTAAGAGAGAGAGATAGAACATAAAGAGGGGAAGAGGGGAAGGAGAGAGAGTAAGAGAGAGAGATAGAACATAAAGAGGGGAAGGGGGGAAGGAGAGAGAGTAAGAGAGAGAGATAGAACATAAAGAGGGGAAGGGGGGAAGGAGAGAGAGTCAGAGAGAGAGATAGAACATAAAGAGGGGAAGGAGAGAGAGTCAGAGAGAGAGATAGAACATAAAGAGGGGAAGGGGGAAGGAGAGAGAGTAAGAGAGAGAGATAGAACATAAAGAGGGGAAGGGGGGAAGGAGAGGGAGTAAGAGAGAGAGATAGAACATAAAGAGGGGAAGGGGGAAGGAGAGAGAGTAAGAGAGAGAGAGATAGAACATAAAGAGGGGAAGGGGGAAGGAGAGAGAGTAAGAGAGAGAGATAGAACATAAAGAGGGGAAGGGGGAAGGAGAGAGAGTAAGAGAGAGAGATAAAACATAAAGAGGGGAAGGGGGGAAGGAGAGGGAGTCAGAGAGAGAGATAGAACATAAAGAGGGGAAGGGGGGAAGGAGAGAGAGTCAGACAGAGAGATAGAACATGAAGAGGGGAAGGGGGGAAGGAGAGAGAGTAAGAGAGAGAGATAGAACATAAAGAGGGGAAGAGGGGAAGGAGAGAGAGTAAGAGAGAGAGATAGAACATAAAGAGGGGAAGGGGGGAAGGAGAGAGAGTAAGAGAGAGAGATAGAACATAAAGAGGGGAAGGGGGGAAGGAGAGAGAGTCAGAGAGAGAGATAGAACATAAAGAGGGGAAGGAGAGAGAGTCAGAGAGAGAGATAGAACATGAAGAGGGGAAGGGGGAAGGAGAGAGAGTAAGAGAGAGAGATAGAACATAAAGAGGGGAAGGGGGGAAGGAGAGGGAGTAAGAGAGAGAGATAGAACATAAAGAGGGGAAGGGGGAAGGAGAGAGAGTAAGAGAGAGAGAGATAGAACATGAAGGGGGGAAGGAGAGAGAGTCAGAGAGAGAGATAGAACATAAAGAGGGGAAGGGGGAAGGAGAGAGAGTAAGAGAGAGATGTAGAACATAAAGAGGGGAAGGGGGAAGGAGAGAGAGTCAGAGAGAGAGATAGAACATAATGAGGGGAAGGGGGGAAGGAGAGGGAGTCAGAGAGAGAGATAGAACATAAAGAGGGGAAGGGGGGAAGGAGAGGGAGTCAGAGAGAGAGATAGAACATAAAGAGGGGAAGGGGGGAAGGAGAGAGAGTCGGAGAGAGAGATAGAACATAAAGAGGGGAAGGGGGGAAGGAGAGAGAGTCAGAGAGAGAGATAGAACATAAAGAGGGGAAGGGGGAAGGAGAGAGAGTAAGAGAGAGAGATAGAACATAAAGAGGGGAAGGGGGGAAGGAGAGGGAGTCAGAGAGAGAGATAGAACATAAAGAGGGGAAGGGGGGAAGGAGAGGGAGTAAGAGAGAGAGAGAGATAGAACATAAAGAGGGGAAGGGGGGAGAGGGAGTCAGAGAGAGAGATAGAACATAAAGAGGGGAAGGGGGAAGGAGAGAGAGTAAGAGAGAGAGATAGAACATAAAGAGGGGAAGGGGGAAGGAGAGGGAGTCAGAGAGAGAGATAGAACATAAAGAGGGGAAGGGGGAAGGAGAGAGAGTAAGAGAGAGAGAGAGATAGAACATAAAGAGGTAAAGGAGAGGGAAGGGGGGAAGGAGAGAGAGTAAGAGAGAGAGAGATAGAACATAAAGAGGGGAAGGGGGAAGGAGAGAGAGTAAGAGAGATAGAACATAAAGAGGGGAAGGGGGAAGGAGAGAGAGTAAGAGAGAGATAGAACATAAAGAGGGGAAGGGGGGAAGGAGAGAGAGTCAGAGAGAGAGATAGAACATAAAGAGGGGAAGGGGGAAGGAGAGAGAGTAAGAGAGATAGAACATAAAGAGGGGAAGGGGGAAGGAGAGAGAGTAAGAGAGAGATAGAACATGAAGAGGGGAAGGGGGAAGGAGAGAGAGTAAGAGAGAGAGATAGAACATAAAGAGGGGAAGGGGGGAAGGAGAGGGAGTAAGAGAGAGAGATAGAACATAAAGAGGGGAAGGGGGAAGGAGAGAGAGTAAGAGAGAGAGAGATAGAACATGAAGGGGGGAAGGAGAGAGAGTCAGAGAGAGAGATAGAACATAAAGAGGGGAAGGGGGGAGAGGGAGTCAGAGAGAGAGATAGAACATAAAGAGGGGAAGGGGGAAGGAGAGAGAGTAAGAGAGAGAGATAGAACATAAAGAGGGGAAGGGGGAAGGAGAGAGAGTAAGAGAGAGAGATAGAACATAAAGAGGGGAAGGGGGAAGGAGAGAGAGTCAGAGAGAGAGAGATAGAACATAAAGAGGGGAAGGGGGGAAGGATAGGGAGTCAGAGAGAGAGATAGAACATAAAGAGGGGAAGGGGGGAAGGAGAGAGAGTCAGACAAAGAGATAGAACATAAAGAGGGGAAGGGGGAAGGAGAGGGAGTCAGAGAGAGATATAGAACATAAAGAGGGGAAGGGGGGAAGGAGAGAGAGTCAGACAGAGAGATAGAACATAAAGAGGGGAAGGGGGGAAGGAGAGAGAGTAAGAGGTAGAGATATAACATAAAGAGGGGAAGGGGGGAAGGAGAGGGAGTCAGAGAGAGAGATAGAACATGAAGAGGGGAAGGGGGGAAGGAGAGAGAGTCAGACAGAGAGATAGAACATAAAGAGGGGAAGGGGGGAAGGAGAGAGAGTAAGAGGTAGAGATATAACATAAAGAGGGGAAGGGGGGAAGGAGAGGGAGTCAGAGAGAGAGATAGAACATAAAGAGGGGAAGGGGGAGAGGGAGTCAGAGAGAGAGATAGAACATAAAGAGGGGAAGGGGAAGGAGAGGGAGTCAGAGAGAGAGATAGAACATAAAGAGGGGAAGGGGGAAGGAGAGGGAGTCAGACAGAGAGATAGAACATAAAGAGGGGAAGGGGGGAAGGAGAGGGAGTCAGAGAGAGAGAGAGAACATAAAGAGGGGAAGGGGGAGAGGGAGTCAGAGAGAGAGATAGAACATAAAGAGGGGAAGGGGGAAGGAGAGGGAGTCAGAGAGAGAGATAGAACATAAAGAGGGGAAGGGGGAAGGAGAGGGAGTCAGACAGAGAGATAGAACATAAAGAGGGGAAGGGGGAAGGAGAGGGAGTCAGAGAGAGATATAGAACATAAAGAGGGGAAGGGGGGAAGGAGAGAGAGTCAGACAGAGAGATAGAACATAAAGAGGGGAAGGGGGGAAGGAGAGAGAGTAAGAGAAAGAGATATAACATAAAGAGGGGAAGGGGGGAAGGAGAGGGAGTCAGAGAGAGAGAGAGAGAACATAAAGAGGGGAAGGGGGAGAGGGAGTCAGAGAGAGAGATAGAACATAAAGAGGGGAAGGGGGAAGGAGAGGGAGTCAGAGAGAGAGATAGAACATAAAGAGGGGAAGGGGGAAGGAGAGGGAGTCAGACAGAGAGATAGAACATAAAGAGGGGAAGGGGGGAAGGAGAGAGAGTCAGAGAGAGAGATAGAACATAAAGAGGTAAAGGAGAGAGAGTCAGAGAGAGAGATAGAACATAAAGAGGGGAAGGGGGAGAGGGAGTCAGAGAGAGAGATAGAACATAAAGAGGGGAAGGGGGGAAGGAGAGGGAGTCAGAGAGAGAGATAGAACATAAAGAGGGGAAGGGGGAAGGAGAGAGAGTAAGAGAGAGAGATAGAACATGAAGAGGGAAAGGAGAGAGAGTAAGAGAGAGAGATAGAACATAAAGAGGGGAAGGGGGGAAGGAGAGAGAGTCAGAGAGAGAGATAGAACATAAAGAGGGGAAGGGGGGAAGGAGAGAGAGTCAGACAGAGAGATAGAACATAAAGAGGGGAAGGGGGGAAGGAGAGAGAGTCAGAGAGAGAGATAGAACATAAAGAGTGGAAGGGGGGAAGGAGAGAGAGTCAGAGAGAGAGATAGAACATAAAGAGGGGAAGGGGGGAAGGAGAGAGAGTAAGAGAGAGATAGAACATAAAGAGGGGAAGGGGGGAAGGAGGGAGAGTAAGAGAGAGAGATAGAACATAAAGAGGGGAAGGGGGGAAGGAGAGAGAGTAAGAGAGAGAGATAGAACATAAAGAGGGGAAGGGGGAAGGAGAGAGAGTCAGAGAGAGAGAGATAGAACATAAAGAGGGGAAGGGGGGAAGGATAGGGAGTCAGAGAGAGAGATAGAACATAAAGAGGGGAAGGGGGAAGGAGAGAGAGTCAGACAGAGAGATAGAACATAAAGAGGGGAAGGGGGGAGAGGGAGTCAGAGAGAGAGATAGAACATAAAGAGGGGAAGGGGGGAAGGAGGGAGAGTAAGAGAGAGAGATATAACATAAAGAGGGGAAGGGGGGGAGGAGAGAGAGTAAGAGAGAGAGATAGAACATAAAGAGGGGAAGGGGGAAGGAGAGAGAGTCAGAGAGAGAGAGATAGAACATAAAGAGGGGAAGGGGGGAAGGATAGGGAGTCAGAGAGAGAGATAGAACATAAAGAGGGGAAGGGGGGAAGGAGAGAGAGTCAGACAGAGAGATAGAACATAAAGAGGGGAAGGGGGAAGGAGAGGGAGTAAGAGAGAGAGATAGAACATAAAGAGGGGAAGGGGGAAAGGAGAGAGAGTCAGAGAGAGATAGAACATAAAGAGGTAAAGGAGAGAGAGTCAGAGAGAGAGATAGAACATAAAGAGGGGAAGGGGGAGAGGGAGTCAGAGAGAGAGATAGAACATAAAGAGGGGAAAGGGGAAGGAGAGAGAGTAAGAGAGAGAGATAGAACATAAAAAGGGGAAGGGGGGAAGGAGAGAGAGTCAGACAGAGATATAGAACATAAAGAGGGGAAGGGGGGAAGGAGAGAGAGTAAGAGAGAGAGATAGAACATAAAGAGGGGAAGGGGGGAAGGAGAGAGAGTCAGAGAGAGAGATAGAACATAAAGAGGGGAAGGGGGGAAGGAGAGAGAGTAAGAGAGAGAGATAGAACATAAAGAGGGGAAGGGAGAAGGAGAGAGAGTCGGAGAGAGAGATAGAACATAAAGAGGGGAAGGGGGAAGGAGAGAGAGTAAGAGAGAGAGATAGAACATAAAGAGGGGAAGGGGGAAGGAGAGAGAGTCAGACAGAGAGATAGAACATAAAGAGGGGAAGGGGGAAGGAGAGGGAGTCAGAGAGAGAGATAGAACATAAAGAGGGGAAGAGGGGAAGGAGAGAGAGTCAGAGAGAGAGATAGAACATAAAGAGGGGAAGGGGGAAGGAGAGAGAGTCGGAGAGAGAGATAGAACATAAAGAGGGGAAGGGGGAAGGAGAGAGAGTCGGAGAGAGAGATAGAACATAAAGAGGGGAAGGGGGAAGGAGAGAGAGTAAGAGAGAGAGATAGAACATAAAGAGGGGAAGGGGGAAGGAGAGAGAGTCAGACAGAGAGATAGAACATAAAGAGGGGAAGGGGGAAGGAGAGGGAGTCAGAGAGAGAGATAGAACATAAAGAGGGGAAGGGGGGAAGGAGAGGGAGTCAGAGAGAGAGATAGAACATAAAGAGGGGAAGGGGGAAGGAGAGAGAGTCAGAGAGAGAGATAGAACATAACGAGGGGAAGAGGGGAAGGAGAGAGAGTCAGAGAGAGAGACAGAACATAAAGAGGGGAAGGGGGGAAGGAGAGAGAGTCAGAGAGAGAGATAGAACATAAAGAGGGGAAGGGGGAAGGAGAGAGAGTAAGAGAGAGAGATAGAACATAAAGAGGGGAAGGGGGAAGGAGAGAGAGTAAGAGAGAGAGAGAGATAGAACATAAAGAGGTAAAGGAGAGGGAAGGGGGGAAGGAGAGAGAGTAAGAGAGAGAGAGATAGAACATAAAGAGGGGAAGGGGGAAGGAGAGAGAGTAAGAGAGAGAGAGATAGAACATAAAGAGGGGAAGGGAGAAGGAGAGAGAAAAGAGAAAGAGGAAAAGGAGGAATAGTAAAGAGAGAAGACAGAAATATCGAGAGAGGACAGGGGGAATGATAAGGGGGAAAGGAGGAAGGGGAGAGAGGCAGAGTGACAGAGGGAGAGAGAGAGAGAGTTAGTGAAGGTTAGAATGATGGTAAGAACCGTTTCATTTTGACTGGTGGGAAAGAGGGGAGATTTAATGTGGAGGGCAATGGAACATTCATCCCTCAAGCATTCACAGATCTCCTATTATTCCATATGAATTTTTCATGTGCGTTTGTTTCAATCATTCTAATCTGGATCCCACTGCAGAGCCGAGCGCTGACAGAAAACAGAGAAGGGGGAGAGGGAGGGATGGGTGAAGGACTGGAGGGAGGGATGGGTGGAGGACTGGAGGGAGGGAGAGGGGGAGGAGGAGGGGGGCTTGAAGCGGGAGATGAGATGAGAGAAGGGTATAAGATGGTGGAGAGACGGAGCAAGGGAGAAAGAGAGAGAGAGAGAGAGCTGAGATTGCTCTGTCAGGCTGTGGGTGATAGTCATCTACACGCCTCTCCAGCTATTCTATTAGGAGTGTTGTTAGGAAACCATCAAGGAAGAAATGGTCTCAGCGCTTTTATTAATCTGATTGGCCTGTTATTATGAAACAATAACTTGGTCAACTGCATGCAGATTACTTTGGACTCGCATGAAAATGCAAATGGAAACATTGACAGAGATCCCTGAGCCCATAACTCAGGTCATGAAGTGAACGGGAGATCACTGAGCCCATAACTCAGGTCATGAAGTGAACGGGAGATCACTGAGCCCATAACTCAGGTCATGAAGTGAACGGGAGCGCTGTAGGGTTTGACTGTGATGTGATGACCGTGATAAGGTTACTGACCATTGCGGCTGTACTGTTTGATGGTGGAGGCGGAGAGCTGGATGGTGCTGTCGCTCACGTAGTTCTGAGGAAAGGACAGGTCCTGAAGGTCCATCTCTGTGTTCAACACGTGCACCTCCAGATCTAAGATACACACACAGGCGTGTGGGAACAAAAGGTTAGAGTTGTTCTGCTTTTCCAGGATATTTAGCATGCCCTGCTCTTCAACCTATCCTCCTACTGGAATTACTAATGCTACTAATTACAATTACTAATCACACACATGCATGTACCCCACTGCTTCCATTTCCCCCTATTTCTTACCGATATTGGGGGCCCGGTCGGTGAAGCGGTTGCCGTACATGTTGTTGGCCAATAGGAAGGCTCCTTTCTCCAGGACGTCCAATAGCATGGTGGCGGTGTGGGCCTGCTCCGTAGTGTTCATGTCCTGCCACGACTCCAGAGCCTCTGTACGCAGCAGGTTGTCCACTGTCTGCACTACCGCCTGGCAACCGAGAGGGGGCGCTAAGGTTCACACTGCTGTATTACACTGCATTACATTACACATGCTACTGCTGTACATTACATTACACATGCTACTGATGTACATTACATTACACATGCTACTGCTGTACATGACATTTTCTGCTGCTCTACTCTTATAGTAGACGTTTGACCTGTTATCCAATTTATAACAGAGGCCTGTATGTTTGATTCATCATGTGATTCTCTTGTACTATACAGGCCTGTATGTTTGATTCATCATGTTTATTCTCTTATACTATACAGGCCTGTATGTTTGATTCATCGTGTGATTCTCTTGTACTATACAGGCCTGTATGTTTGATTCATCGTGTGATTCACTTGTACTATACAAGCCTGTATGACACGCACAGGGTCAATTGAGTATTCTTCATTGTACAGTGGAAGGGAGAGAATTACAGTTGCACTTCTATGCTCTTCACACAATCACCATACATTTCCCCTTCCCCTTACCATACATTTCCCCTTCCCCATACATCACCATATATTTCCCCTTCCCCTTACCATACATCACCATACATTTCCCCGTACCAAACATCACCATACATTTCCCCTTACCATACATCACCATACATTTCCCCTTCCCCTTACCATACATTTCCCCTTCCCCTTACCATACATCACCATACATTTCCCCTTCCCCGTACTATACATCACCATACATTTCCCCTTACCATACATCACCATACATTTCCCCTTCCCCGCACCATACATCACCATATATTTCCCCTTCCCCTTACCATACATCACCATACATTTCCCCTTCCCCGTACTATACATCACCATACATTTCCCCGTACCATACATCACCATACATTTCCCCTTCCCCGTACTATACATCACCATACATTTCCCCTTACCATACATCACCATACATTTCCCCTTCCCCGCACCATACATAACCATACATTTCCCCTTCCCCGTACCATACATCACCATACATTTCCCCTTCCCCGTACTATACATCACCATACATTTCCCCTTACCATACATCACCATACATTTCCCCTTCCCCGCACCATACATTTCCCCTTCCCCTTACCATACATCACCATACATTTCCCCGTACCATACATCACCATACATTTCCCCTTACCATACATCACCATACATTTCCCCTTCCCCATACCATACATCATCATACATTTCCCCTTACCATACATCACCATACATTTCCCCTTCCCCTTACCATACATCACCATACATTTCCCCGTACCATACATCACCATACATTTCCCCTTCCCCGTACCATACATCACCATACATTTCCCCTTCCCCTTACCATACATCACCATACATTTCCCCTTCCCCGTACCATACATCACCATACATTTCCCCTTCCCCGTACCATACATTTCCCCTTCCCCTTACCATACATCACCATACATTTCCCCATCCCCGTACCATACATCACCATACATTTCCCCTTCCCATACATCACCATACATTTCCCCTTCCCATACATCACCATACATTTCCCCTTACCATACATCACCATACATTTCCCCTTCCCCTTACCATACATCACCATACATGTCCCCTTCCCCGTACCATACATCACCATACATTTCCCCTTACCATACATCACCATACATTTCCCCGTACCATACATCACCATACATTTCCCCGTACCATACATCACCATACATTTCCCCTTACCATACATCACCATACATTTCCCCTTCCCCGTACCATACATCACCATACATTTCCCCTTCCCCGTACCATACATTTCCCCTTCCCCTTACCATACATCACCATACATTTCCCCTTCCCCGTACCATACATCACCATACATTTCCCCTTACCATACATCACCATACATTTCCCCTTCCCCGTACCATACATCACCATACATTTCCCCTTCCCCTTACCATACACCACCATACATGTCCCCTTCCCCGTACCATACATCACCATACATTTCCCCTTCCCCGTACCATACATCACCATACATTTCTCCGTACCATACAACACCATACATCACCATACATTTCCCCTTCCCCTTACCATACATTTCTCCTTCCCCTTACCATACATCACCATACATTTCCCCTTCCCTGTACCATACATCACCATACATTTCCCCCTACCATACATCACCATACATTTCCCCTTCCCCGTACCATACATCACCATACATTTCCCCTTACCATACATCACCATACATTTCCCCTTCCCCGTACCATATATCACCATACATTTCCCCGTACCATACATCACCATACATTTCCCCTTCCCCGTACCATACATCACCATATATTTCCCCGTACCATACATCACCATACATTTCCCCTTCCCCGTACCATACATCACCATACATTTCCCCTTACCATACATCACCATACATTTCCCCTTCCCCGTACCATACATCACCATACATTTCCCCGTACCATATATCACCATACATTTCCCCGTACCATACATCACCATACATTTCCCCTTCCCCGTACCATACATCACCATATATTTCCCCGTACCATACATCACCATACATTTTCCCTTCCCCGTACCATACATCACCATACATTTCCCCTTACCATACATCACCATACATTTTCCCTTCCCCGTACCATACATCACCATACATTTTCCCTTCCCCGTACCATACATCACCATACATTTCCCCGTACCATACATCACCATACATTTTCCCTTCCCCGTACCATACATCACCATATATTTCCCCTTCCCCGTACCATACATCACCATACATTTCCCCGTACCATACATCACCATACATTTCCCCTTCCCCGTACCATACATCACCATACATTTCCCCGTACCATACATCACCATACATTTTCCCTTCCCCGTACCATACATCACCATACATTTCCCCTTCCCCGTACCATACATCACCATATATTTCCCCGTACCATACATCACCATACATTTTCCCTTCCCCGTACCATACATCACCATACATTTCCCCTTACACTAAACCTATTAAAACCATTCTAATTATTTATATTTACCATATACTGTATTACATGTGTGTTGCTTCATAAGTTACAGTACAACCAATGCTAAACAAGGGTGCTCTAGTGACACACTACAACACAGCAGACTTTGAATAGATCGTACACCCCTGCAGATTTCTATGTATTTTGTTCTAATGCACAACAGACAGGTTAAGGAACACATATGCTGCAGGATGACAGAAATCATTCATATGTAGAGATACATCCTACATGCTATGATATCACACACAGGATCATTTCATACTATCAAATGACCCCTTACACATAGCCAGAGATATCATACTGTACTGAACAGTACACAGCCAAGGCTCATATAGCAACGTACAGTGCCTTGCGAAAGTATTCGGCCCCCTTGAACTTTGCGACCTTTTGCCACATTTCAGGCTTCAAACATAAAGATATAAAACTGTATTTTTTTGTGAAGAATCAACAAGTGGGACACAATCATGAAGTGGAAGGACATTTATTGGATATTTCAAACTTTTTTAACAAATCAAAAACTGAAAAATTGGGCGTGCAAAATTATTCAGCCCCTCTCTTCAGAAGTTCAGTGAGGATCTCTGAATGATCCAATGTTGACCTAAATGACTAATGATGATAAATACAATCCACCTGTGTGTAATCAAGTCTCCGTATAAATGCACCTGCACTGTGATAGTCTCAGAGGTCCGTTAAAAGCACAGAGAGCATCATGAAGAACAAGGAACACACCAGGCAGGTCCGAGATACTGTTGTGAAGAAGTTTAAAGCCGGATTTGGATACAAAAAGATGTCCCAAGCTTTAAACATCCCAAGGAGCACTGTGCAAGCGATAATATTGAAATGGAAGGAGTATCAGACCACTGCAAATCTACCAAGACCTGGCCGTCCCTCTAAACTTTCAGCTCATACAAATACAAGGAGAAGACTGATCAGAGATGCAGCCAAGAGGCCCATGATCACTCTGGATGAACTGCAGAGATCTACAGCTGAGGTGGGAGACTCTGTCCATAGGACAACAATCAGTCGTATATTGCACAAATCTGGCCTTTGTGGAAGAGTGGCAAGAAGAAAGCCATTTCTTAAAGATATCCATAAAAAGTGTCTTTTAAAGTTTGCCACAAGCCACCTGGGAGACACACCAAACATGTGGAAGAAGGTGCTCTGGTCAGATCAAACCAAAATTGAACTTTTTGGCAACAATGCAAAACGTTATGTTTGGCGTAAAAGCAACACAGCTGAACACACCATCCCCACTGTCAAACATGGTGGTGGCAGCATCATGGTTTGGGCCTGCTTTTCTTCAGCAGGGACAGGGAAGATGGTTAAAATTGATGGGAAGATGGATGGAGCCAAATACAGGACCATTCTGGAAGAAAACCTGATGGAGTCTGCAAAAGACCTGAGACTGGGACGGAGATTTGTCTTCCAACAAGACAATGATCCAAAACATAAAGCAAAATCTACAATGGAATGGTTCAAAAATAAACATATCCAGGTGTTAGAATGGCCAAGTCAAAGTCCAGACCTGAATCCAATCGAGAATCTGTGGAAAGAACTGAAAACTGCTGTTCACAAATGCTCTCCATCCAACCTCACTGAGCTCGAGCTGTTTTGCAAGGAGGAATGGGAAAAAATTTCAGTCTCTCGATGTGCAAAACTGATAGAGACATACCCCAAGCGACTTACAGCTGTAATCGCAGCAAAAGGTGGCGCTACAAAGTATTAACTTAAGGGGGCTGAATAATTTTGCACGCCCAATTTTTCAGTTTTTGATTTGTTAAAAAAGTTTGAAATATCCAATAAATGTCGTTCCACTTCATGATTGTGTTCCACTTGTTGTTGATTCTTCACAAAAAATACAGTTTTATATCTATATGTTTGAAGCCTGAAATGTGGCAAAAGGTCGCAAAGTTCAAGGGGGCCGAATACTTTCGAAAGGCACTGTAAATCACTATAGTAACATTACAGTGAAACCTAGCTGAGTTATGTCACTGAAACATTATTACTGCTTCTATTACTCCGCCCACATTTCAGAGAGATACTATGAACATGAGGAAAACCTACAAAGAAAGCAGCAGCCTGAGGAAATATTACAGACACATTTCAGGCATCCAGAGAGATATCAGCCATACAGCGCACACACACACACACACACACACACACACACACACACACACACACACACACACACACACACACACACACACACACACACACCGCTGCACCACACTCCACCTGAAACTAGAATGATTCTGAACACATTACATGATATATCTCAGCCTAAAGGAATCCTATACAGTACACACATACGTCTACTACAGGCTAGGGGTTATCTTTCCCACATTATTCTCAGTAGTCAGTACACTGGTAGGCTAGAAGATATTGTCAATTTAAAGTGTGGGGATTAAAGGGGAAGGTTACCTGGATGTAAGCCCGACAGGTCCTCTCTCTCTTCTGGAGCTGAGAGGAGGGAGGACAATAGTGTTACAGTACACTTCTATAGGGTACTGTAACACCAAAACAATGGCAAACTGCAAGTCTAGAGGGATGTTACACACTATGGGTCTGTTAGCGTGCATTTTTAAACACCCAGTTCAGTTTGTCTGTGAGTGTGTGTGAATGTGTCTATGTGTGAGTGTGTGTGTTTGTGTGTGTGTGTGTGTGTGTGTGTGTGGTGTGTGTTTGTACGTGTGTGTCTTCTACCTTGTTGTAGTTGCGTGCGGCTGACTCCTTGTTGCCGGGCCGCAGGGCCTGAAGCTGGGCATCCAGTATGTCCAGCAGCTGTTCCATCAGACGCACTGACGAACTGACATCACCAGCGTGGATCCGCCCCCGTGTGTGGTTCACCAACTCCCCAGCTATGTTGGCAGCATTCTCACCACTCTTTATCTACACAGAGACACACATTTCCACCACTGGGTACTACACAGAGGAGTGTGTGTTGGGGGTTGCTGATGGTTGAGAGTGGTAAGTTGAGGGTGCGGAGTAGACTCACGTTTTTTTTATAAAAATACACTTTAAATATACTTAATAAATTAGTTGTAACTCAATTATCTTTTAATATACTTTAAATATACTCAATAAAAATAGTATTTCCATCATATTGACATTAATGGCCTTCCATAGGGTGAATGACTAACTATAGATAGTGGAGGATGAAGAGTGGATGCATTTGAATATGGGTCTAGTTGAAATGAGTCATTCTAATGAGTGAAAACCTTGGTGATATGGTGGTGATGGGTTTTAATCAGGAGAGCCTTGGAGACATGCTAATGGCAGTGTGCATATGGACACAGACACCCAGGGCCAGAGGCAGGGCCAGAGGCCCCCAACAGAGGGACTAATAGAGGTGGAGGTCTTACCTTCTGGGCTACCTGGTTGACCCAGGGAGAGGTGCAGTTACTGAGGTCAGGGCCCCGAGGGTTCCACATGACCGGAGCCGCCAAGCACTGGAACGAGGCGATGCCTGGGAGGGCCAGGGAGGAAGGGAGAAAGGGATGGAGGGAGGAAGAGAGGGATGGAGAGATAATAAGCATTAGGTATTGGGCAATTATAGAGAAATGGATTTTAAAGAGAAAAGGAACAGGGCAAAGAGTACGACAGATAAAAAAAGAGTAAATGAAATGAACTTTAAATATGCAATACTTTGAGTGGTTCGGCGGAGGAGAGAAAAGAGAGGGAGGAGGGAGGAGGAAGTGTGTGAGAGAAAATGGGGCAGAAGTGGAAAGGTTAAATAATGGAGGGTAGGACAGAAAGAGAAAGAACGATGAGGGAGGGGTAGGCTTTCAAATGAGTTGGCTATAAGAACATGGCTTTAAAGGAACACAAATTCACACAAACGTGCGCTACACACACACACAGACCCCCCCCCCCCCCCCCCCCACACATACACATACCGCTCCACTCACATGCACAGCAAAGACAGCGCCATCAGGCATCGTCTCTCATCTGCAAGAATAACACCTCAAGGGAGGGACCTCCCGCCACCCCTCGTTTTCAGCTAAGTTTTCAGTTTAGTTAGGAGAGTTCAGAGAGAGGACAACACACTGGGATCAACCAAGGAAGGGTCTTTCCACTGCTGCTACACAAACAGCTCCATACAGGGAACAACAGAAGAGAGGGGAGAAGAGAAGGAGAGAGGGAGAAGAGAAGGAGACAGAAGAAGGGAGAAGAGAGAGGGGAGAAGAGAGAAAGAGAGATAAAGGGAGACAGAAGAAGGGAGAAGACAGAGAGACAACACAGCAGTGGAGGAATCAGAGCAGAAGTACCCCCCCCCCCCCCGCTCTCCTCCATCTAGCGCAGATTGGGTTTGAAATCTCTGCCAAGACATGGCAATTAAGCCAGCTGCTAATTTAGCGTTACTGTTGTTGTCAGAGAGAGAGAGAGAGAAAGAGAGAGAGAGAGAGAGCGAGAGAGAGAGAGAGAGAGAGAGAGAAAGAACACAGAAAAGCAAGAAGAGATGGAGGGGGGAGTGGTGGTAGAAGATATTCTATTATTTTCTGGAACTCGAGAGGGATATTTGATGCTTGCATGTTTGAAGTTATAGAAGCTAGCATGAAGGAAGGTCTATCCTGTTTTGTTCAGTCTTTCATTTCATTATTCCCCACTTTCACTTGGCTATCTCTGTTTCGCTGTGAGACGACTCTTTCATTTGGAGAGGAGAGAAGGACGGGCTTTCATGTAGAGGGAATCCTCTGGGACCCAGCCTGCTGCTGAGACTAACAGTGGGACAGGAGAGGAGAGGGGGAGACAACACAGCCAGCCAGGGAAAAACAAGAGCTGCAGCACAAACACACTGAAACAGTGACACACACACACACACACACACACACACACACACACACACACACACACACACACACACACACACACACACACACTGAAACAGAGACACACATTGGAAAACACACACACACAGACTGAAACAGAGACACACTGGAAAACACACACACACAGACTGAAACAGAGACACACTGGGAAACACACACGTGTACGCACACACACAGAAATACACACAAATGAAGAAGAAAACACAAGCACATGTATGTATATTCACAAGTGTACTTGAGCACCTACAAAAAACTAACAAAAACCACAGACACACATGCACGCACAACCACACACGGCACCTCAAATAACCACACACTCATACATACAGGAAACACGGTAATAGTCAGTCCCCACCTAGTGATCCTTTAGGACAGGGGCGGTCCACAGTCTCTCCTCTCTGGGTGGAGGGCCACTGCACCCCTCTGGCCACTCTGGACTCACACACCTGGGGCTCCGGGCCCTGGACGGGTGGGCGGGGAGGCCGCCTGGTGACTGGTACGGTGGCTGTGATTGGCCGCAGGTCAGGGCCCTTGTTGATAGCACCAATGGGGTGAGAGGTGGGGGCCAGGGGGCGGGTGGTAGCAGGGCTAGAACTGGAGGTGAAAGGTCGGGCTGGAGTGGTGCTGGTCACCTGAGTGGTCGTCAGAGGGCCTGAAGAGAGAGAGACGGGGGGGGGGGGGGGGGGGTGATTTAGTTTAGTTTAAAACACATAATAAAGCACATGTATAAATAAAATCACTGAGGATGACAAAATAAAGTCAAAATAAAGTCAAAATAAAGTCAAAATAAAGTCAAAGATATAAATAGGGAAAGCGAAAGTGAGAGACAAAAACAGGGAAATAAAAGAAAAGAGATATAATGAAAGTGGTGAGAGGGGAATAGACCAAGACAAAACCAGAGCATGAATAAAAGAGAGAAAGGCATGTAAATGTTACATCTCTCAGAAGTTGAGTTCAAAAGTTCTCCGGATAATAATTACGGCACAAACTACTTTAATATATCTATATATTACTCTTTCAGTGTTCCTATCACTAACCTTGGAGAGGGGAGGGGGCGTGCACGGCAAGAAAGGAAGAAGAAAGGAGGATGTCAATTATTGATCAAATGTATATGACAGAAGTCACTACCGACATTAACAACCAACTGTAATGCATCCATAGAAGTAACACATCCCAACTACAAAATCTCAACTGATCAAACACCCAGTCTCCTCTAACAACACTGGGACAAGACTGTCTGTCTGCCTCTGTCTCTCTCTCTCTCTCTCTCCCTCCCTCTCAGGGCCAAATACTAACTCCAGATAGGCCTGCATCGCTAAAATATTCACCCAAAACACAATGGATAATTAATCTGAAAAAGCAAGGTACGTACAAGAGGGCGAACAGGTGGTGATTTGCATTTGTGCAAATATCCGACTACAACTGACATCAATGGACAAATTATACCAGAAATAAAGGTCCACTGTACACACACATCTCAGGACTCTGCGTTGACTCACCAGTGGTGGGGTCCGGTGGTCCGAACTCCAGCGGGTATCTCAGAACATTATAGTTGTTCCAGATGTAGAGCTGGTTGTCTCTGGGGTTATAGTCCACAGAGGAGACGTACTGGTAGGGGTTAGGGAAGGGGATGTGGACGGGCTCCTCCCGGGCACGGTTCGTGTTGTAGGCGTAAAGGATCAGATCCCCGCCGGCCTCGCTGTCGTCGTCCTGATAGACACTGCGCACGGCGTAGAGCACGCCGCACGCCATGAAGGCGTTGGACGCCAGCCTCTTGTCGAAGCTGGTCTCCCAGGTGCCCTCGAAGCGCAGGGTGTACGGGTTCACCTGGGAGGAGGGGGGGGGGATGGGTGATGGTAACCATAAATATATCTCAAACTACAGAAGAAACTACAGAATATCACCCATTCTTAAACGCTCAATCCTGGTGTTACGGTGATAAACACAAGAAAGTGTATTTATGAAATAAATAAATAAACCATTAGGCCTATTTTAGTTGAGCTTAGAAATGTCCAGTCCAACTCCATCCCCCTGTTACACTCCTCTTACACTCTTCTATTCCCTCCATCATCCTGTTACACTCCTCTTCACACTCTTCTATTCCCTCCATCATCCTGTTACACTCCTCTCTCTTCTATTCCCTCCATCATCCTGTTACACTCCTCTTCACACTCTTCTATTCCCTCCATCATCCTGTTACACTTCTCTTCACACTTCTATTCCCTCCATCATCCTGTTACACTCCTCTTCACACTCTTCTATTCCCTCCATCATCCTGTTACACTTCTCTTCACACACTTCTATTCCCTCCATCATCCTGTTACACTTCTCTTCACACTCTTCTATTCCCTCCATTATCCTGTTACACTCCTCTTCACACTCTTCTATTCCCTCCATCCTCCTCTCCTCCACCCACCTGGCTGACCACCAGTCGTCCGTTGTTGGACTCTGTGGCGTAGATGACCCACAGCCCGTTCTCGTCCACCGCCAGGTCGATATCGCTCTTCCCACCCCAGCGGTAGGGCGATGTGTCGTGGTAGTTGGCGTTGGCGATAATGGCCTCGCCGCTCTTGATGCGTGTGCGCAGGTCATACTTGACCATGTTGCGTGTGCGCTCCTTATTGTAGAACACGGCGCCATCGTATACCACGAAGCCTGTGCCATCAACACGGTTCGGCAACCTATAGGAGGGGAAGAAGTGGGTGGTCAGAATATGACAGGAAAATCAATAACCCATGAGCTTTTGGGCGATGACCTGCTCATAAGCACATGTCCAAAGAGACCAACAGTATGATCACATACATTAGAACAGTGGTTCTCATACTTCTCCATCCCATGGAGCACAAGAAAAAACATGTATTTCACTAAATTAATTGGACTTCACACTGACCCCTGAGGTGCCCCACCAGTGGTCTACAGATCACCACAGGACCCCATGGAACCCACACTGCCATTCACCATCCATCTACAGCAGTATTCAAATAAATCAATGCAGAGGCAGAGGGATTATTTGATGTGAACTGGCGGGGGGGCAGAGGCGGTGCTCACTTGTAGGTGGTGGTGGCGCGGTTCTGTCTGAAGTCCTCCCAGGAGGCGTACTCATACAGCATGTCGGTGCGGTAGGGAGTCCAAGGCATGACATAGAGCCGGTCACCTGACTGCAGGGGGTCCTTACACCACGCCCCCGACTGATGCTCTGCCTCCTGCAGCGAGCTGGCCGCCTGTACACGCAGCAGTGTGCCCGGACACACAAAGACTGGAGGAGAGTGGAAAGAGAGAGAGATGGGGAGGGAGAGGGTGAGAGAGCGAGAGGGAGGGAGGGCGGGAGGGAGTGAGAGCGAGCGAGAGAGAGAGAGAGAAAGGGAGAAAGAAAGAGAGAGAGCGAGCGATAGAGAGAGAAAGGGAGCGAGAGAGTGAGAGCGAGAGAGAAAGGGAGAAAGAGAGAGAGAGAGAGAAAGGGAGAAAGAGAGAGAGAGAGATGGAGAGTGTGAGAGATGGAGTGAAGGGATATAAAAGGAGCAATGTAAGATAAAGGAGTATATTAAGGAGATGATGAGGGGGAAACGGAAAGAGAGAGGAGATGAGGAGTGGAGACAAAGAAAGGGGTAGAAGATGGGATGAGAGTATAGTGGGGAAAGAGACGCAGAGATGTTCAAGATAACAAGTTTGAGATTTGAGGAGAGGGAGACAGAAAACAAAAGAAGAATGGGGGAGAGAGAGACAGAGAGAGACAGCGAGGGGAATGAGGTGAGATACATTATCAGATCAAAAATGAAGGAATACAAAAAGCTAATTTGCTAAATATCAGAATTGAGGCCTAAGAGCTGCCTGTAGTGTTCTGATAAATGGTAGATTCCTAGCTGCTGCTGCCCAGATAGTATTTCATCTGATTCATCTTGGCCTACTTAACGTTTTATTGTGCATGTATATTGTACGAAGCTCAGTATTCCTGCTCTGTGGTAGGAAATAACAGTATGAGTTTTAGAGTGTTGTATCAGTACAGGTGGTTGGATCTCAGTCAAGAGTAATGCCATGAAGTCTGGGGTAGAAAATAAGAGTCTGGCCAGGGTCCCCTTCTTCTGTTGTTGCAATCCACACACACACACACACACACACACACACACACACACACACACACACACACACACACACACACACACACACACACACACACACACACACACACACACACACACACACACACACACACACACACACATGCACACACACACCCACACACACATTCTGCCTCCTACCCTCCTTCCTGTGTCTCATAGCTCTCTCCTGGAGGTCACCCACTGGGGACTGCTGTAAATTGGCTGGCTGACGCACTTTCTCTCTCAGCCAGATAGTGTCTGACCTGGGACCAGAGGACTGTCAGGTGGGGCGGGAGGGGAACCGGGCGGAGGAGGGCGGGGAGGAGAGGTATCTATGGAAAAAAGCTGCTGGCATCAACAGCACGGTCACACAGTGACATCACAGGAGACTCTGTGAGGACGTGAGAGCAACGGAGACACTCCAGGGACACTAGAGGGACACTACAGAGATACTACAGGGACACTACATAGATACTACAGGGACACTACAGGGACAGTACAGGGACACTGCAGGTACAGTATAGGGACAGTACAGGTACAGAATGAAAGAGCTGAACAGAGGACTCGCCCTCTTCTCTGGATACTCAGTTATGTATGTGTCCTGGCCCCAGCAGCCCAGCCAGTCAGTGTGTTGAGAACAGAGGACAGGGAACTCACACTGGTCACGTTATGACTGAACGGAGCCGTGGTCTAACTGGTCCCTACAGGGGCGTTTAGACACAGTCAACACACACACACACATGCACATACACAAACGTTGCTGCCAGATTTACTAGGATGGAACTAAGCCTAGGATGCTACATCCTTGGACATGCTGGATACCGTAGGAGATGGCAGCATTCCTGAGAAAGGACCGTCTAGGGAAAATGTATCTTATTCCTTTACGTGCCTCTCTTTTTATGGTTTGAGGAAATGTTTGCTGGTCACAATAGTAGTATCAATATATTATGCCTCTCTCTCTCCCCACGGGGCACACACTGGTTGAATCAACGTTGTTTCCAGGTCATATCAATGCAATTACATTGAACCAATGTAGAATAGATGCTGAATTGGCGTCTCTGCCCAGTGGGAAGTTTTAGTCTCTCAGAAGTGTGTGGCTGTGTGCTGTGCCTCAGTGATGATACTGTTGTTGTGTCTGAGGGGACTCAGCAGGGATGAATATCTTACGTCAAAACATGACTCAAATCAAGCCTGGGCGTAAACAAACACACATTGAATAGAGGGGCTTCACAAAGGGACTGTCATGCTCCATTGTTAAAACAAGCAGCCGAGGAGCTACAGTGGTTGATCTAAGAATGGTTTCCAGCAGCAGGGGTGTTCTAGCATGCTGGGGAGCCCCATAGTTATTAGAGTTATTAACGTTGGCAGTGGCACCCCCGTAGAGTTGAAAATATCTACATTGGTACAGCCCACTGGTTTTGGGGAACCCTCAAGGGTCAATGTGTAATTTGAATGTAGTCCTCATTTACAGTGACTTTGTCAGGTATTCTTCCTTCATCTCTATTTTATAACACTTCCAGCAATCCTATATAATATACAAGAAAAGTAGCTCAGGGATAAATGGCTGAATTCTATGAACAAAGCTGTGACGAAGATGAAACAAACAAACAACAGCATCAAAGTAAAGAGGAGTAGAGACATAAAGAGCAGAACAAGCTGCTGCATAGCTGACCCATAAACAAAGACAGAACATCCTCCTGCCTCAAGGTAGAGGACAGACCAACACAGCCGTGCTACTGTCCCGTCTCTAGTCACGCACACAACAACACAGGACACACAGACGGACAAGCAGACAAGGTAGGATAAAGGACAGACCAACACAGCCGTGCTACTGTCCCGTCTCTAGTCACGCACACAACAACACAGGACACACAGACGGACAAGCAGACAAGGTAGGATAAAGGACAGACCAACACAGCCGTGCTACTGTCCCGTCTCTAGT
>NC_143033.1:87536128-87573628 GCF_057628025.1 Oncorhynchus mykiss
GGAGAGAGAATTAAACCAAGAGAGAGAGGCCAGATTGATCTTTCCTCTTTCGGACCGTGTTATCGAGTCTCCAAATGAGATCAGTGTGAATGATATTCCCTAGCTCATCTTTCTCTCTCTCCTCCCTTCCCCAAGTCTCTCTCTCTCTCTCTCTCTCTCTCTCTCTCTCTCTCTCTCTCTCTCTCTCTCTTTCTCTCTCTCTCCTGCTCTTTCTCTCTCTCATCTGACCTTTTTTGCTCACTCTGCCCCTGAATGACTTCTGAGCCCAGCCTTGAGCTTCACTGTCTGACAAAGACCATCTTTCTTTTCTCTGGAGAGAAAGAGGGCAGAGGAAGAGATGAGGAGGAGAGGAGGGTGGGAGCGGGGGGACTTATAGAGGAGTGGTGGTGAGTCATGAGAGGAGAAGTTCAACGACTGGTGAAACAGGGTGGTATGAGAGTGACATGGAGAGACATTGTTGTTGATAATTTAATAGGATCTCTTTTAGACCACCATAGGCATAGTCCTCAGAGACGTACATATTAAAAACATAAGCAACAAAACAAAACTAAATTAGCTTTCTTAAATAGCTCATTAGCGTTAACGCAACCCTTGTGTGCACTTGGTCATTATGTTCGAATTATCTGTACTTTATACAATTACCTTCATTAACCTTTCTCTCATAAGTGTTTTTTCTCATATGTCTTGTTGATGTTCAGATGGCCTAAAACTTCAGTCACATCAGTGGTTAAGATGTAAGTAGAGGTGACTTACTGTGAGAGAGAAATAGAGAGGAGAGTGAGAGAGATTTTTATGAAATCAGGGAGTGTGAGATAGAGATGATGACAAAATGCCATAGAGTGATATGGCGTGTGAGCTAGACAGAGGGATGAGATGAGCTGAAAGAGAGAATGAACATTCAGAATGTATTCAGACCCCTTCCCTTTTTCCACATGTTGTTATGTTACAGCCTTATTCTAAAATGGATTCAATATGTTATTTTCCTCATCAATCTACACACAATACCCCATAATGACAAAGCAAAAACAGGTTTTTAGAAATGTTTGCAAATATATTACAAATAAATCACAGAAATATCTAATTTACATAAGTATTTAGACCCTTTACTATGAGACTCGAAATTGAGCTCAGGTGCATCCTGTTTCCATTGATCATCCTTGAGATGTTTCTACAACTTGATTGGAGTCCACCTGTGGTAAATTCAATCAATTGGACATGATTTGGAAAGGCACACACCACAGTTGACAGTGAATGTCATAGCAAAAACCAAGCCATGAGGTCAAAGGAATTGTCTGTAGAGCTCCAAGACAGGATTGCTTCGAGGCACAGATCTGGGGAAGGGTACCAACACATTTCTGCAGCATTGAAGGTACCCAAGATCACAGTGGCCTCCATCATTCTTAAATGGAAGAAGTTTGGAACCACCAAGACTCTTCCTAGATCTGTCCGCCCGTCCAAACAGAGCAATCAGGGGAGAAAGACCTTGGTAAGGGAGGTGACCAAGAACCTGATGGTCACTCTGACAGAGCTCCAGAGTTCCTCTGTGGAGATGGGAGGACCTTCCAGAAGGACAACCATCTTTGCAACACTCCACCAATCAGGTGGAAGCTACTCCTCTGTAAAAGGCTCATGATAGCCTGCTTGGAATTTGCCAAAAGGCACTGAAGGACTATCTGACCATGAGAAACAAGATTCTGGCCTGAATGCCAAGCGTCACTTCTAGAGGGAACCTTGAACCATCCCTACGATGAAGCAAGGTGGTGGCAGCATCATGCTGTGGGGATGAAATCCCGCTCCAGAGTGCTCAGGACCTCAGACTGGGGCGAAGGTTCACCTTCCAACAGGACAACAACCCTAAGCACACAGCCATGACAACGCAGTAGTGGCTTCGGATAAGTCTCTGAATGTCCTTGTACCTGATCCAACACCTCTGGAGAGACCTGAAAATAGCTGTACAGTAACGCTCCCCATCCAACCTGATAGAGTTTGAGAGGATCTGCAGAGAATATTGGGAGAAACACCCCAAATACAGGTGTGCCAAGATTGTAGCGCCGTACCCAAGAAGACTAGGCTATAATTGCTGCCAAAGGTGCTTCAACAAAGTACTGAGTAAAGGGTCTGAATACTTATGTAAATTTTATATTTATTATTTTATTTTTGTATACATTTGCAAAAATGTCTAAAAACCTGTTTTTGCTTTGTCATTATGGGGTACTCTGTGAAAAAAACTATTGTATTAATTTTAGAATAAGACTGTATCGTAACAAAATGTGTAAAAAGTGAAGGGTCTGAAAACTTTCTGAATGCCCTGTAAAAGAGATATAAGAGAGCACGTAGAATAGATTGATATGGGGAGTGTGAAGCAGAGACATGACTGTGTGAGAGTATATGACAGAGGACAGGTCAGACCCATACAAGACAGTAGTGAGCTACAGATAGATATGAGAGAGACTGGGACTAAGAGAGGGAAGAGATGTGTCGTATAAACAATTAAGATAGAAGAGATAATGAAATGGGGCGAGAGATACATTATGAGAGTGTGAGATAGAGAAATATGAGGGATTGAGATAGAGACATGAGAGGACGTGAGTCAGACATATTGGAGATGAGGAGGAAAAAAGAAAGATGTGGAAGAGATATGAGGAATAGGGAGCGAGAGAGAGACAGAGAGAGAGTTTGAAATAAATATAGAGATAGATAGGCCGGTCCGAAGTGAGACATAGTTATCAGGCGAGATCGATCTGGCCGGCTGATGCCAAATGGGGGGTGTAATGATGGGTAATGATTTGAGCCTGGAGAAGGAGCACTGTGTGTGTGCGTGTGTCTGGGACAATGTCCACCCAGTAGCCGTTACTTTCATTAATAGAGCCGATTCATTGCACATCACTAAGACCGCTTCATACCCACCCCACCCCCGTAGCAATGTATATAAACACACTCTCTCTCTCTCTCTCTCTCTCTCTACATCCCACTCCCTCCCTCACTACTTCACTACCCCCACCCCCGTCTCTCTCTCATCACCATTACTTTTTCATCCCTCTCTCACCCACCGTGTATCTCACTGGATGTCTGTTCATCTGTTTTTAAAATTAACCTGTCAAAAGACATCACTCTAGGGTAGTGCTACCCTTGGATGGATTGACAAAACACAAACATATACTTATCCATAACCACACATAAGCACTGACACATAGACAGTGCTGCCTGCTCACAGCTGCCTGCTGGAGATGGAGCCTGTCTGTCTGACACACACACACACACACACACACACACACACACACACACACACACACACACACACACACACACACACACACACACACACACACACACACACACACACACACACACACACACACACACACACACACTCAGATGCACGCACACACGCACCCAGGAGTGTACAAACACACACATACACATTTATCAGCACACCCTCCACACACAGACCTACTGACTCTTAAACAGTTTCCACAGCAACATGAAGTGGCTAAGAATAATGTATTCTGCTACAGCTAGGCAGGATTTGCATTACCCCGTTCCTTTTTCAATATCAGGACCACACTTTTCATCCCACACTGCCATTTCCACAAATGCACAGCAGCGTTTTAACCCCTCCAATGAAGTAACGATAAGGAAGCCAGTAAGGTCACACTCTATATTGGTGTTGTGGGTTTAGCTGCAGCTATAGTGCAACAGTTCTGCTTAGATAGCAGGGTACAAAACACAGTTTGGAGGAGGTCCATAATGTACCAGTGGTAAACAGGTGCACTTACAGTAACTGAACATTTCCCTTCATAACCAATTCCTATTATGCTGGGACACATCCTTCTAATCTGTATCTTTATGAGAGGGACACAGTTCAGTAGGTTATTCCCCAAGTGATCTGTGTTGTAAAATGTATAACAATCACCTGTCCCTTCCTGGACAGGTATATATATAAAACAAGAATTTGGAACCGTGCAGTATATTGTTTCACCTCTTTCTGCAATATGGCAAGCAGTATCCAGACATTTCAATGAAATGACATTGAACCAACTTGGAATAGATGTTGAATTGACGTCTGTGCCTGGTGGGAAAGCACATTTAAAGCATCAGATGAAAACTTTAATTAGTAATAAAATGGCAGCAGTAGAGCAGCAAGACAAATCGAAAATCAGCTCAAAATTGTATGCGATAAGGCTTTCTGCATTGAATATAGCCAGCAATCAAAGCAATTTTAAAGTCAATGGACATTTCACTCAATAATCCAGAGTTCAAAGGTCACAAAATCAAAATGAGATTCTGTCCAACCAAAAAAGTATCAAATGTCCTTTAGATCCAAGATCCCAAAAACAATTCAATTAAAATCAGTTCTTTAAAAAAATAAAAAGGGTAACTCCATAAAGATATAAATGATCAATAATCAACCATTAAGAATCTATTAAAAATATAATTGTCATATGCGCCGAATACAACAGGTATAGACTTTACTGTTGAAATGCTTGCTTACGAGCCCTTATGAACAATTCAGAGTAAAAAAAAAAATGTGAAGACAAGAGTAATAAAATACACAATGTGTACAAGGAATTTGAAGAAGATATGTACATAAAGGCTGATGCTGATATTGAGGGAGAGATTATTGTCTTGGCACCACACCAGGTCTCTGACAGGTCTCTGACAGGTCTCTGACACTTCCTTCCTGTTTGCTGATGGCGTATAGTTAGCAAACTTGATGGTGGTGTTGGAGTTGTGTGTGGCCATTGGGTCATGGGTGAACAGGGAGGACAGGAGGGGACTAAGCACACACCACTGGGGGAGGGCCCTGATGAGGGTCAGCGTGGCAGAGGTGATGTTGCCTACCCTCACCACCTGCGGTCGTGGATCCAGGATCCAGGATCCAGTTGCCGAAGGAGGTGTTCAGTCGCAGGGTCCTGAGCTTGGTGACAAGCTTGCAGGAGAATCTGGTGTTGAATGCTGAGCTGTCGTCAATGAACAGCATTCTCACATAGACATTTCTCTTGCCCAGGCGGGAGAGAGCAGTGTGAAGTGCAATTGAGATTTGGGCGGTATGATAATTAGAGTGGTCCAGTATGTCTGGGATGATGTGTGCCATGACCAGCCTTTCTAAGCACTTCATGATTACAGATCTGAGTGCTACAGGGTGATAGTCATTTAAGAAGGTTACTCTAGAGTTCTTGGGAACAGGAACAATTGTGGTCAGCTTGAAACATTTTGGGATTTCAGACAGTGACAAGGAGAAATTGAAAATGTCAGTTAAGACGCTTGCCAGCTGATCTGCGGATGCTCAGAGGACACGCACTGGTATTCCTTCTGGTCCTGCGGCCTTGCAAGTGTTAACGTGTTTACAAGTCTTACTCACGTCAGCCACAGAGAGTGCAATCACACAGTCTTCCGGAACAGCAGGGGCTCTCATGCAAGGCTCTGTGTTGTTTACTTCAAAGTGAGCATAGAAGTAATTTAGCTCGTCTGAGAGGGAGGCATCATTGGGCAACTCACGGCGTGGTCTTCCTTTGTAATCTGCAATAGTCTGCAAGCCTTGCCACATCTGACGAGCGTCTGACCCGTTTTAATAGGATTCAATCTTACTTCTGTATTGTCCTTTTGCATGTTTGATGGCTCGATGGATGTTGTAGCGAGACGTCCTGTATGCGTCCTTATCCTTTCCTTGACTTGAGTTAAATACGGTATCAAATACAACAAACACATGGTTTCTAGGTGTTTGATGCCATTCCATTTGTCCGTTCCGGCCATTATTATGAGCCGTTCTCCCCTCAGCAGCCCCCACTGTGCTAATCTCACCATTAACCCCTGGCTTTTGTTTCAGGTACAAGAGCACGGTCACTGTGGGGACGACATCGTCGATGCACTTCCTGATAAAACCTGTGACTGTTGTTGTGAACACATCAATGCTGTCGGATGAGCACTGGAACATATTACTGTCTGCAATAGCAAAACAGTCCTGTATCATCGCATCCACTTCCTCAGACTTCCTCAGGAGGTGGAGGTGAGGGCCTTGTACACATGTTTGTGTTTTGTGTAGAGCTGGTCCAAAAGTCTTGTGCCTCTCGTGGCACTGGGACGTGCTGGTAAAATTCAGGAAGAACTCAGCTGAGAATTCCAGAGTCACCAGCAACAATAAGCACATTCTCTGGATGTGTGGTTTCCTGTTCATTCAAAGCCCCTTACAGATCCTTGTGTGCCAAGGTGGTGTTGGCCTGTGGTGGGACAGCGGTGATGATAATAGATGAGACTTCTCTCAGAAGGTAGAAGGGTCTGCATTTAACTATCAGGTATTCCAGGTCGAGTAAACAGGTTGAGATTTTTTCCACGCCGGAAGCCGTGCACCAATTATTGTTGACAAAGAAGCACAACCTTCTCCCTTTGGATTTCCCCGAGTTCATTGTTCAATCTTGCTGGCACATGGAGAATCCATCGAGTTGAGTAGCTGAGGGGGAAACGAGTCCGACAGCCATAGTTTCTCGTGCCTCATTGAAAGGATACCGTCCCTCTGAGGTCGTCCATCTTATTATCAAGTGACTGAACATTCAAAAATAAAACAATGGGGAGTGCTGGATGATTTTCTCTGCGTCTAAGTCGAACCAGGAAGCTCCACCTTCTCAGGTGTCGGTGTTGGCGTTTATTTTACGGGGAGCGGATCAGATGTAAACAAATCTTATGTAATCCAATAATTCCCCTTTTGCAGGCAGATAATCCAACTGTGTTTACAGAACAATCACTTCTCTATTTCACTTTAGAAGTTTTCGAACAAACATTGTTTCTCACACGGCGGCCATTTTGCTCTCACCGTACTAATCACATGACCCTGTACATAAAGTTTTTTCCTATGTATACATAACATTTAATTCTGTATAATTTATCTTTGCATTTAATGTGGTTATGTTACAAATGAACAACATATTGTAAAGATAGGAGAAGTATCACGGAGAGAAACACCTGTGGGTCTTGAGGATACCAGAGATCATCCACAAAAACATGGCCTACTGGGCACAAACAGGCTCAATCAACTTCAGTTAGTGCTAAACGCGGCTGCTAGAATATTGAGTAGAACCAAAACATGTGATCATATTACTCCCGTGCTAGCCTCTGGCTAGCTTCCTGTTAAGGCTAGGATTGATTACAAGGTTTACCTGCTGACCTACAAAGCATTACATGGGCTTGCTCCTACCCATCGTTCCGATTTGGTCCTGCCATACATACCTATACGTACGCTACAAGACGCAGGCCTCCTTACCTTCCCTAGAATTTTTATGCAAACAGCTGGAGGCAGGCCTTTCTCCTGTGAAACTCAATTTTTATGGAATGGTCTGCCTATCCATGTGAGAGACGCAGACTCGTTCTCGACCTTTAAGTCTCTATTGAAGACTCATCTCTTCAGTAGGACCTATGATTGAGTGTAGTCTGGCCCAGGGGTGTGAAGGTGAACGGAAAGGTACTGGAGTGACGAACCATCCTTACTGTTTCTGCCTGGCCGGTTCCCCTCTCTCCACTGGGATTCGCTGCCTCTAAACCCTATTACGGGGTCTGAGTCACTTACTGGTGCTCTTCCATGCCGTCCCTAGGAGGGGTGCATCACTTGAGTGGGTTGAGTCACTGACGGGATCTTCCTGTCCGGGTTGGTGTCCCCCCCCAGGTTCACGCCGTGGGGGAGGGGTGCCCCCCTCAGGTTCGTGCCAAGGGGGGTTTGTGGCCTATACTCGGCCTTGTCTCAGGGTAGTAAGTTGGTGGTTGAAGAGATCCCTCTAGTGGTGTAGAGGCTGTGACAAAGTGGGTGGGGTTATATCTTGCCTGTTTGGCCCTGTCCGGGGGTATTGTCGGACAGGGCCACAGTGTCTCCCGACCCCTCCTGTCTCAGCCTCCAGTATTTATGCTGCAATAGTTTATGTGTCGGAGGGCTAGAGTCAGTCTGTTATATCTGGAGGATTTCTCCTGTCTCATCCGGTGTCCTGTGTGAATTTAAGTATGCTCCCTCTAATTCTCTCTCTCTCTCTCTCTCTCTCTCTCTCTCTCTCTCTCTCTCTCTCTTTCTTTCTCTCGGAGGACCTGATCCCGAGGACCATGTCTCAGAACTACCTGGCACGTTGACTCCTTGCTGTCCCCAGTCCACCTGGTCATGCTGCTGCTCCATTTTCAACTGTTCTGCCTGCAGCTATGGAACCCTGACTTGTTCAACGGACGTGCTACCTTGTCCCGGACCTGCTACTTTGGACCCTCTCTCTACCGCACCTGCTGTCTCTAACTCTGAATGATCGGCTATGAAAAGCCAACTGACATTTACTCCTGAGGTGCTGACCTGTTGCACCCTCGACAACCATTATTATCTGACCCTGCCGGTTGTCTATCAACATTTGAACATCTTGGCCATGTTCTGTTATAATCTCCACCCGGCACAGCCAATAGAGGACTGACCACCCCTCAAAGCCTGGTTCCTCTCTAGGTTTCTTCCTAGGTTCTGGACTTTCTATGGAGGTTTTCCTAGCCACCGTGCTTCTACATCTGCGTTGTTTGCTGTTTGGGGGTTTAGGCTGAGTTTCTGTACAGCACCTTGTGACATCAGCTGATGTGAAAAGGGCTTTTTAAATACATTTGATTGATTTGATTGATTGATTGAATCAAAGTGGTGTCCACATCATTTCAAAGAAATTACATTGAAATGACATGGAATAGACGTTGAAATTGAGGTATGTGCTCTGTAGAGGGTACAACACAAAACCATTGACTCAAGATGAGATCTGCAGCAAGATGTCGCTATTGACGATGAACCACTGTAGTTTTATACACAGACAGCAGAGAATATGTCGGTGCACAAGCCCATTATCTTTCTCCTCTTCATAACTCCTCTTCACAACATCACAAGCAGCGGCTAAAAAAACACTCTTGTGGACAAACTGGCAACTGAGGCCCGGAAAAATAAATGAGAGGGAAAGGCTGGTTAATGAGAAATGCTATTTCTACAGCTCTGATGTCCCCAGTCCACGTAAGCACACAGCTTAGACAAAAACTAATTAGAGATGTCGACCACATCCCAAAGACATTAAAAACATATTAGCACAACAACCATTTGAGAGGGTGTCCATGTCCCTCTGTGTGTGTGTGTTTGTGTGTGTGTATGTTTTACTATTTGTAGAGTACATTGAAAGAGTTTATTATCAAACTGTTTTGTACTTTTATTGAGTACTGTATGATCAAGATGATATTGTACTGCATGTGTTACTGTGGGTGCCGATGTTACTAATACCAGGCAGAAGCAGAGTTTGGTGACACTTTATTTGGATAGTCATACTATCAACAAACAATCTGTTGATAAGCAACTGCTTGCTAAGGTTACGGCAAGGGTTAGGATTAGGTTTAGAATAAGGCTTAGGATTAGGTTTAGAATAAGGGTTAGGGTAAGGTTTAGAATAAGTTAGAATAAGGATTATAGTTAGAGCTAGGGTTAGTAGATAGTTAATTGAAATGTTACTGATAGTCCGTATAGCATCTACGGATGGACTATCCAAATAAAGTGTTACAGAGAGTTTCTACAGTTCCCACGTATAGACAACTGCTTGCTAAGGTTACGGTGTGTAAGTGTTAAGGTTAGTGCTAGGGTTAGGTTTAGAATAAGGGTTAAGATAAGGGCTACGGTTAGGGTTAGTGCTAGGGTTAGGTTTAGAATAAGGGTTAAGATAAGGGCTACGGTTAGGGTTAGTGCTAGGGTTAGGTTTAGAATAAGGGTTAGGATAAGGGCTAAGGTTAGGGTTAGAGTTAGGGTTAGGTTTAGAATAAGGGTTAGGATAAGGGCTAAGGTTAGGGTTAGTGTTAGGATAAGGGCTAAGGTTACGGTTAGTGTTAGGGTTAAGTTTAGAATAAGGGTTAGGATAAGGGCTAAGGTTAGGGTTAGGGCTAGTGCTAGGACTAGGGTTAGTAGATAATTTGTTGAAATGTTACTGATAGATAGTCTGTGTTACAGAGAGTTTCAACAGTCCCCCTATAGACAGTCTTCTCAGCAGCATATATACAGCCACTATTGAGTTGATGACTGAAGGATGAACAGAATGCCCATCAAAAACATGCATGTGGAGAACAACAGATCTGGGCCCTTCTGAAGACTAGCCGACACTTTTGAAATCGCTGGTGATCACGATTTCCACTGTCTACACACCGGGTAGCCTCCATCTTCAATATCACCAGATAGAGGTGGAAGGGAGAGCTGGGTCAACCAGGCTAGATGGTATAAAGAGAAGCAGTCAAATAATGGGGAGCAAGAAAGACAGACACACAAAGGGATTAACACATGCAGAAAGAGAACTATCAAGAGATAGCCTGCTAAACTATTGACATATGCTATGTGTGTCCATACAACACATAGGGCAGATGGAAAACATCTGAGTGAACGACTCAACAACGACAGAGTTCTAGGTGAGAAAATTAAACATGGAAATTTGGAATTCTGGATAGCCAGACGGAGGGAAAAACAGGGAAGAAAAAATGAAAGAGAAAAAGTGAAGAGCTGGTAGCTGCCTAAAGGTGGCTATTCAGTGGTATTATGGTCTGGTGGTAGAAGCTATTGGCCAGTCTGACAGTTTTTTCCATTATGCTCCTGTACTGCCTGCGTCTCAGTGAGGGAGAACAGGCCATGGCTCAGGTGGCTGTCCCTGATGATCTTCTTGGCCTTCCTGCGACACCTGGTGTTTTAGCTGTGTTAAAGGGCAGTCAGTGTGCACACAATGGTGCGTACGACTGAGCGTGCCACCCTCCATAGAGCCTTGCGGTCAGTGTCGGTGGAGTTGCCGTACCAGGCTGTGGTGCAGCCCAACACTATGAGCTCGATGGTGCTCCTGTAGAACTCTGTGGGGGCCCTCTGGGAGAGGCCGAATTTCTTCAGCCTCCTGAGGTTGAAGAGTCGCTGTCTTACCACCTTCACCATGGTGTCCATGTGGATTGAGCCTTTCAGCTCATCGGAGATGTGTACGCCGAGGATCTTGAAGTTTTTTGACCATCTCCATGATGAGAATGGTACGCCGCACAGCCTGGTTCCTCCTGAAGTCCAAAGTCCTTTGTTTTTCTGACACTGAGGGAGAGGTTGTTTCCTTGGTACCATGCCATCAGAGTGCCTACCTCCTCCCTGTAGGCTGTCTCGTTGTACTACTGTTGTGTCATCAGCGAACTTGATGATGGAGTTGAAACTGTGTAAGGCCACACAGTCATTGGTATACAGGAAGTACAGGAGGGAACTGAGGACGCACCCTTGTGAGGCCCCCGTGTTGAGGCTCAGTGTGAAGGAGGTAATGTTGCCTACCTTCACCACCTGAGGGTGGCCCGTCACAAAGTCCAGGACCCAGTTGCATAGGGAGAAGTTCAGTACCAGGGCCATGAGGTTGGTGCTGAGTTTAGAGGCCGCTATGGTTTGGAAGGCTGAGCTGTCAATGAACAGCATCTTCACATATGCATTCCTTTTGTCCAGGTGTGCGTGCAATGGCGTTTGCGTCATCCGTGGATTTTCTGGGCGGTAGGGGAATATTTCAGCTTACCGACAAGGCTGCCATCAATCCATGTTTTTTGATTTGGGTAAGTTTTGAAAGACACCATCGGTATAAGATCATCTATGCATTTTTTTATGAATCCGGTGACTGAGTCGGCATATATATTGATGTGATCCCCAGAGGCTCCCTGGAACATATTCCAGTCCACGTGATCAAAACAGTCTAGGAGCATGGATTTGAATTTGTCAAATCAGCATTGTACAGACCTGACCACCATAACTTCCCTCTTGAGTCTTTGTTCGTAGGCGTGGAGGAGCTTATACCCTTTTATTTAACAAGGCAAGTCAGTTAAGGACAAATTCTTATTTTCAATGACAGCCTAGGAACAGTGGGTTAACTGCCTTGTTCAGGGTTAGAACAACATATTTTTACCTTGTCAGCTCAGGGATTTGATCTTGCAACCTTTCGGTTACTAGTCCAACACTCTAACCACTAGGCTACCTGCCACCCCAGTTACTAGTCCAATGCTCTAACCTCTAGGCTACCTGCCACCCTGGTTACTAGTCCAACGCTCTAACCACTAGGCACTGGGCTACCTGCTGCTTTTTTGACCCTTGTCGAAAAGGCATGTATCAGTGGTCAAGAGTTACATTTCCATGAGTTGGACAGTCAATGTGTTGATAGTAAAATAACCCACTTCCTATCCAATCCATGAACTGTAAAGTCCCCTGGTTGTATATAATATGTTTTGATGTCAGAGGAAAGCCGTTGTCTCAGAAAAACAGATTATGTTCAGAATCTGATGTCCCTCTATAAGGAGATCCTCGCTCTGAGTTCGTTAAGTTTATTCACTAATGATTGAACATTGGCGAGTAGTATGCTGGATAATGGAGGACGGATCACCCTGCGTCTCAATCTCATTAAGACCATGTCTGCCTCTCCATTGGCGGCTTAATTTCCTTCTCTCCGGTATGAATCCCAGGCTCCCCGGCACCTCATCGGAAAGGCTAGACCATTGTTCCACCGTCGCTGGGAATTCGGGAGTACCCAGCAGGTGTACGAAGTAATGCACCAAGCAAAAAGAGTAAGACAGTTTGAAAAAAACACCTACCGTGTTCGTCGGCGCCATCTTGAACAGATGGGGGGGAATGAAAAGGAACAGAGAGAATATGCTCCAAAATAGCTGCCTTCGTAGAGAGAGAAGTCATAAGAATCTAAAGTAGATTTTAACTTTGCACCGATAGAAGAAAAACACACACACACACACACACACACACACACACACACACACACACACACACACACACACACACACACACACACACACACACACACACACACACACACACACACACACACATAATTGGTTTAATTCTGTCCGCTGTGTTTGAATGTGGGAATAGAATGTGACACTACACACACAGTGCCTAGGCTTCGTGCCTGCCTGCAGTCTTCATTGGGTAGGCGGGGGCAGCAAGGTTGCAGGCAGCAATATTAAACCATCAATCACTCCCCAAATTAGGCATTTTACATCACACAAGCACTTACTGGCACACACACACACTCTCTCTCTCTTTCTCCCACAGGTGTGGTCTTAGACTGAAGAATAAAAGAGATTACATCACAAAAGCAATGAACACCCAATGTACAGAACAACCGATGAATACATGAAAGATGCATAGATAAAACCTGTAATACCAAATGCATACATCATAAAAATAAAATAATACATTATAATAAATAATAAATCAATGCATTATTTGAATCCTCTATGAGCACTACACAGGCAGCCAAGAACAGTCTGTAAATCTTCATTACATGGAGTTCACAGGGTATACTAATCACAACCCATAAGGTGGCAATGGCAATAGGTGCTTTTGTTAATAACCTGCATTCGCCTTTCATCACCGCTGACACTGTATTGCATGGTGTTGTCAGGAGGTTGTTATGGTATTCATGTTAGACATAACAGGCAGCTCACTTTCTCCCATTACCCACCATGGCAAATTACTGTATGGGAGAGAGAGAGACAGACAGACAGACAGAGAGAGAGAGAGAGAGAGAGAGAGAGAGAGAGAGAGAGAGAGAGAGAGAGAGAGAGAGAGAGAGAGAGAGAGAGAGAGAGAGAGAGAGAGAGAGAGAGAGAGAGAGAGAGAGAGAGAGAGAGACAGACAGACAGACAGACAGACAGACAGACAGACAGACAGACAGACAGACAGACAGACAGACAGACAGACAGACAGACAGACAGACAGACAGACAGACAGACAGACAGACAGAAACAGTATTGTGTGTGTCCACTCTGCCATTTCTCATGTTTCATTATAAAAACATCTGGGCCATCAATGAGCCGCGAAGCCATTAACAAACATGGAGGAGACAGAGGGGAGAGAACAACAGAGGGAGGGAGGGAGGGAGGGAGGGAGGAGAGGAAAAAGGGGAGGTAGAGGAATGACAAAAAGAGGCAGAGAAGCAGCGAGTTAGCAGGAGAGAGAGAGAGAGAGAGAGAGAGCAGAGGGGTGACAGAGGTAGAGGGAGGACAAAAGAGTCGGGAGGTAGAGATAAAGAGAGAGGGTTGAAAGAGGGTGAATGAAGCATAGAGCTGCATTCGTTAGTCCCAGGAGGGGTTCCATTGGAGGATAGGCAGAGTGTCCACCCCCATTAATAGTGTTTACTAACACCCTGGCTCAGGGCCGTTTCTAGTCATAAGCAACATAAGGGGCCGCTTAGGGCCCCGCGATTGCTAAGGGGCCCCCAAACCAAAAAATAAAAATAGCATATCAGTCTGGATCTCAACCATCTGTTATTAGATAGTTAATACAAAGCTGCAATTTTGAAATTTGGTTGTGCATCAGCAGCTTTACTATTTTTATTTCAGTCACTGACAGTCACCCATGTCAGCTAACATTTTATAGATTGCTAGGTAAGTCTAGCCAGCTATTTCAACTTTGTACTGTAGTAATCATGGCCAAATTATGCAAGGCATGTGTCCAAGGGCCCTGACCTCCAGGACTCCCCCAGTGATTTAGTTAGTCCCTATCACTCAGATATCATATGAACATGGCATAAGTCATGGCAAAATGTCTAGGATTTGAGAAAATTTGCTTTAAAATTGCAAAATGTTCTCTCCATCCCATGGAAAAATGTGTACAACTGCTAGAAATTAGCTTTGAAGCTTTACATTTTTCTCTCTGCTACAAAGAGAGGTGCCAATAAAATGTTGCCCACAAGGTGGGGAAGCCCTCCAAGCAAATCTCGCTTAGGGCCCACAAATGATAGAAACGGCCCTTCACTGGCTGGTTAAAAACAGGGGAACAACACTGATGGTGCAGTGAGTGCACACACAAACACACACACACACACACACACACACACACACACACACACACACACACACACACACACACACACACACACACACACACACACACAAGCACACACACAAGCATTTACTCACACACACACAAACGCACAAGCACACACATACATGAATGCGCACACACACAGGTGGGTAAGCAGACACGCACACACACACTAGAGTTTTTAACAATCACTTTGGCACTAATTTCAGAACCTTGTGGTCATTTTTCAAAACTCTAGACACAAAACTCAAAATTATCACTTGTAACACAGGCTGTCCAATGTTCAAAACATTGCATTGTGCATTCATATCTTTAAAGAAACCTTGCATTTGCAGAATCATTGGTTCAAATAACTAATTTATCATGAAATACCATAGGAACATTCATTTAGATCACCCACTGTCACGACTCCCAACGAAGGTGGCTCCCCTGCCTGTTCGGGCGGCACTCGGCGGTCGTCGTCGCCGGTCTACTAGCCGCCACCGATCCCTTTTTCCTTTTCTGTTCGTTTGGTTGCACCTTATTTTGTTTCTTGATTTATGTCTATTTAAGCCTGTTAGGCCCGTCTATGTTTGTGTGGGATTCTTCCTCTGTTAGTTTGTGGGATGTGCATTTTGTATTTTATTTTCTCCAGACTGTTTGGGTCCTGTGTTTGGGCCGGTCAGTTTTATGCGCCCGGAATAAAATACGATTGTCCGAACCCTCTGCTCTCTGCGCTTGACGTGACACCCACACACAAGATACCGATAGTTATTGCAGTACAAAATATGTGATACATGTTTCATTATGCTACTACATGTAAATACAATGCTTGCACCATTTGAGCATGGTGGAACCTGTCATTATCCCACACAATGACATAGGTCACGCTATCAGCTCTACAGACCTGATTTAGCTCATCAAGGAAGGTTACATTCGAACAGCGAATCATGTGGCTGCCTGCAACTCAATATATAGAGTATATAGAGTAGAGAGCTTTAGTTGTTGTTTGACCAAACATTAGAACGCGCAAGATGCCTAATCTAAGCAACTTTGACCGTGTTGTGATTGTTGATGCCACACATGGTGATTCCAGCATCTCAGAAACAGCTGCCTTCCTGGGATTTTTACGCACTACAGTCTCTAGAGTTTACAGAGAATGGTGTGATAAACAAAACACATTCAGTGAGCGGCAGTTCTGTGAGCAAAACACCTTGTTAATGAGAGAGTTCATAGGAGAATGTCCAGACTCATTCAAGCTAACAGAAAGGCCACAAATGCTCAAATAACTGTCGTTTAAAACAGTGGTGTGCAGAAGGGCATCTTTTAACGTACACAACATTGTAAATAATTCAGGGTGTTGTAGAGGCAAAGGGGGTCCTACACAGTACTAGATTGGTGTACCTAATAAAGTGGCCGGTGAGTGTACAGTAATGTCAAATCTGAAAACACGGCCTGGAAAAGTGGTACATGGGACCATAGAAACAGTGTCTGATAAAGAATGATGATGAAATATTTTGTCCATAGATAATGTAGTCCAATTGGTTCATGTTCCACGGTAATTGGTGTCAATGGATCTCGTTATCCTGAAACTTTCATGATCTAAACATATTGTTTGTCAGTTTCCATAAAACTCAGCATTAAGAGTAATGCAGTTGCATCAATTGATAGTTAGATAATTGTAATGAAATGAATAGACAGTCATCTCAGATGTAATGTGTGAATTGCATTTTGAAATGGTAATACTTTGATGTTAAGTTGTGTCATTTTGAACAGGTGATTTTAGTTCAATGAACAAATGATCTTAGCTTTATGTGTGTTGTATCCAAGCAATTGGAAAAAGTGTTAGAGTTTTGAAAAAAGTAAATTTTGATCATTGGTTGTGAGTTTTGTGTCTAGAGATTTGAAAAATGACATCAAGGTTCTGAAATGAGTGCCAAAGTGATTGTAAAAAACTGTAATACAAACCAGAGCCATATGGCTCAAGTACAAACTTACCCACAAACACATACTGTATCTGGTACAGTGTACATGAAAACAGTACTTACTCTCTCTATAATTTCTCTGTCTCTCTCGCTCGCTCTTTCTATCCCTCCTCCCTCCCTCCTTGGCAGCCTGTGAGTATGACCGTGACAGAGACTAAGGAGTGAAAGGCAGATTTCATATCTCCCATTGTGAATCCTCTCCATCCTGCCTCCTCACCCATCCCTCCCCGTCCCTGTCACTGTGTATTGTGTGGTGCTGATAATGAAAGTCATTAGGCTGGGTCCATGTCTTACTGCAGTGGGGTACAGGCTTCACCACCAAATAGATGAAGGAGGGCTCTGTGTGTGTGTGTGTGTGTGTGTGTGTGTGTGTGTGTGTGTGTGTGTGTGTGTGTGTGTGTGTCCGACAGACAGACAGACAGACAGACAGACAGACAGACAGACAGACAGACAGACAGACAGACAGGCTCCATCTCCAGCAGGCAACACGCTGACACACGCACACTGTCACAAACACTGTCACATCCCAACATGCTCCAGAACACCACTCTAGAAGGCCTGTACACTGTCATAGAGATAGGGAGGGTAGGAGGAATAATAGCGATGTTGTTTGGGTGAGGGTAAATGTTTTACACTGATAGACAGACAGCCTAATGGTACAGCAGGGCACAACTATTGATACTTTGTTTTTTAGTCTTTGTACTTCCATTGACACTGAAGAAGCACAAATGGGAGCAAAGCATTTGTCCAATTAGTCCACCTCCGTTTCCCAATTTAGTTTTTAAATGACTGAATGTCTGTGGACAAAGCCTTCGATTTTTCACTCTTTGTACCCTCCTCATTTGTTTCATGATTATTCCATATTGTACAGTATCTTCATTCGTTTCAGAGGGATTTTGTTGAATCCAGTTCCTGTCCTCACAGGGATGCAGTCTGTAGGAGACAGTAGAGCTGCACTCCTGACCTTCTTACACAAAGCTACTATTCCCTCTTTATCATACAGACTGCATTTCATACAAAGGAATGGGAGAGAAAAGAGAATAAGAGAAATGCATGTGCTCCCTCTATGGGAAGAGAGAGAGAGAGAGAGAGAGAGAGAGAGAGAGAGAGAGAGAGAGAGACAGAGATAGACAGATAGAGAGAGAGACAGAGAGAGAGAGACAGAGATAGACAGAGAGAGAGAGAGAGAGAGAGAGAGAGAGAGAGAGAGAGAGAGAGAGAGAGAGAGAGAGAGAGAGAGAGAGAGACATAGAACAGGATGGAGGCAGGGAGCAGCACATCTTGACACAAAAACACAGAGAGTGACGAAAAGACACAGAGATACTGATGGATATAGGAATGGCGATGCGGAGAGATAAAGAAAGAGAGCCAGAGAGACGGAGATAGACATTAGGATAGAGACTGATGGGAAAACTGATACAGTATAAAGGCAAACAGAGAAAGAAAGAGATACGTTGAGCTGTAGAAAATATTTTTAAAAACACAATAGAAAAATATACAAGAAGACCAGGATACAAGAAGAGAGAATGGTAGTGGCAAAATAACAGGGATTAAACAAAGAAAATGGTAGTGGCAAAATAACAGAGATTGAACAAAGAGAATGGTAGTGGCAAAATAACAGGGATTAAACAAAGAAAATGGTAGTGGCAAAATAACATGGATTAAACAAAGAAAATGGTAGTGGCAAAATAACAGAGATTAAACAAAGAGAATGGTAGTGGCAAAATAACAGGGATTAAACAAAGAAAATGGTAGTGGCAAAATAACAGGGATTAAACAAAGAAAATGGTAGTGGCAAAATAACAGGGATTAAACAAAGAAAATGGTAGTGGCAAAATAACAGGGATTAAACAAAGAAAATGGTAGTGGCAAAATAACAGGGATTAAACAAAGAAAATGGTAGTGGCAAAATAACAGAGATTAAACAAAGAAAATGGTAGTGGCAAAATAACAGGGATTAAACAAAGAAAATGGTAGTGGCAAAATAACAGAGATTGAACAAAGAAAATGGTAGCGGCAAAATAACAGAGATTAAACAAAGAGAATGGTAGTGGCAAAATAACAGAGATTAAACAAAGAGAATGGTAGTGGCAAAATAACAGAGATTAAACAAAGAGAATGGTAGTGGCAAAATAACAGAGATTAAACAAAGAGAATGGTAGTGGCAAAATAACAGGGATTAAACAAAGAGAATGGTAGTGGCAAAATAACAGGGATTAAACAAAGAGAATGGTAGTGGCAAAATAACAGAGATTGAACAAAGAGAATGGTAGTGGCAAAATAACAGGGATTAAACAAAGAAAATGGTAGTGGCAAAATAACATGGATTAAACAAAGAGAATGGTAGTGGCAAAATAACAGAGATTGAACAAAGAGAATGGTAGTGGAAAAATAACAGAGATTAAACAAAGAGAATGGTAGTGGAAAAATAACAGGGATTAAACAAAGAGAATGGTAGTGGCAAAAGAAGTCTCAGAGACATAGCCACTAAATAATAAAAGCCAAGACAGAAAAGGGGAGCAGACATAGAACCATTCTGAACCTAGAGTGTAGGACCTGTATGAGTGGTGGATCTGGATCAGCCGTATGTGAATTGTAAAATGTTCCCTTAGGAGAAATTAAGCTATTCCATTCTATTTTATTATATTCTAGACATGGAAGCACTGGGAGACACAATACAATAAATATAGACATACAAATAATACTGTAAACTACTATAGAGATCTAGAAAAAGGACTAGTGTGAAAGACTAGATCCAAGTACAGTGGTTAAGAAGACCAAGCAAACATTGAAGGATACACAGGGAGGCTGGTAAAACAGTGAACCAAGAAGACTAGGAGATCTGTGCTCGTGCTGCTCTCCAAGCCCAGCTCTCCCTGGCCTCTCCCAGCCTGAGTCTCTCAGACCAGCCTGTCTAAAGAGAGACACCTAGTGGAGCTTCACACCATCACATCACAGTGTACCATAACCACAGAGCACCACCCAGGCTCTGCTGGGAATTAGACAAACTTACCCAGAGCCGGCCAACACCGGCCCAGAGCCGCACATCTCACTCCTCACCGCTCTACTCCCACAGTTTTCTTTCTAGAAGGACCTCCTAATAAAGCCACATTAATCAAATTGAGCCGCTAACTACCGCAATTACTGGTGTAATTTGCACATCTCCTGCTTTCAGCCTCAAATGTGTTCCCAGAGAATAAGCTTCTGGGTGAGGGTTGGAGGAAGGCGGAAGGCGGAAGGAAGAACAATTGGTTCCGGATGATGTGACAGACGCTGCTGGATTTGTGACGTAGACAGGTGAGTGTCCGGTTTGGTGCACCGTATCTAACTAGCTCTCACAGTCTCGCGTCAGAATTAGACCATCCATGTTTATCAAACAACATATCAACAGCACTTCAAAAACATGCCTATACATTTCACATTTAGGATGTATAAAATGACATTTAAAAAAAGTTATACTCAGAATGAAATAATAGCGAAAGGAAACATGCCTTATTAGTCTGTACAGTCATTCTACAGAGCCTTTGAATGAACTTTTAAACCCCGAGTCCAGTCTTTGGTTTGAGGATCATGCGGTGAGCTTTCCATGACTAGTTTGTCAATTTAGCCTAATCACAGGCAGAAATATATTTTACTGAAGGGAGGGCCATCCATTTTCATCCATTTTCATTTCAAAGAGGTCCGATTCTCTCCAGGTATCCCTCATTATAAATAATGTACCTGTACTAAATATACTAAATACTAATGTACTAAATATAACCCCGAGAAAACATACAACATAATACATTAAACAAGTATTCTGAAAACATTTTTAGGATCTGTTACAATAACATTAGTCTGTGATGTTTCAAACCTGTAAAAACCCACCATATACACACATCTATGTCACTGATCAGACAGACAGTGCTTCTCAGACACACCTTATAGTCTACTGCAGCACAGTAAAAAACAAAACAAAACACCAGGTTCTGTGATCTTGGAACATCCAGCGTGCCGTCATTACCCTCATTAAAACCTGGTCTTGTTGAGCTCCTCAATCGGCTGCTTTGATAAAGGCAGACAATGTGGTATTACATTGGCGGATTCCAATCACCAATCACAGGAATAGCAGTCGATCTATCACCCTGTTATCTGGGCTCGGCTATATTACTTGGAGCCCAGTCAGACTGTGTGTGTGGATGATGTGGATGTGGCAGGCCGATAGATAGCGGCAGCTGCTGTCATCCAGCCCTTCTGATTAATGAGCAGCGCGGCCCACTGTTTAATGTGTTTAATATGGGCCGCTGACGAGGCCGTCACACTGAAGACAGAACCCACCCGTCTCTCTCTCTCTGTCTGACTGATGATGAAGTCACCTGCAACCGGGCTCACACACACACACACACACACACACACACACACACACACACACACACACACACACACACACACACACACACACACACACACACACACACACACACACACACACACACACACACACACACACACACACTCACACACACAACACTCCTTCCCTCCTTCCTGCCCCCAGTCAATGAACCTCTGACTGCAGTTACATCTCTCCTTAGTCTCCTTTAGATCCCACTGCAGTGTAGACACACGTGTACCAACATGATAGCATTGATAAGCGTCTGTCTGGTAAGATTTTGCTGAACTATATTTACTTTTGCTTATGTATGTGTCAATATATTTTTGCATTGAATGCAATGTATTGACTTATGTGTCATGCCTTGTATATCTTTTTGCAAAAGCGTACCAGACGGACGCTTATCAGTCGATACCAGGCTGCGTGTACACACCCATACAGACTGGTTTACTATGACCCTGGCTCTTGTACTCTGGACGTGAGGGGAAATTAAGGGCAATCCTGGTACTGTGTGGGTCTGTCCAGGGGCCAGTGGTGGGTGTGAGGTGGGTGTATTTCAGGAAGCAGGAGTGCAGTAATAGGAGACACTCATACCCTTCTATCTGCAAAACATCCCCTCTCCACACTGCTGTAGATAATGAACGAGTCAACTGGTACAGTCCAGTAACTACTCTCCTGTAATCACTATACTCTCTTATCTTCTCTTCTCTTCACTTCTGTTTTCTCCCATTCTCCCCCTTTCCCTCTCCTCTCTTCTTCTCCTCCTCCTACCTGATATGTCAACTGATATGCCAGTTGACACTAAACCTCACCAACCAGGAAGGATATATATATTTTACTTTCAGCCTGCCTCCCTCTCTTTCTTGCTCTCTCGCACCCACCTGCTAATTTTCACTTCTCTCCGTTTCAGCCCTCCCACTCCCTCGCAGCACATTTCTATCTCTCCTCTCTTTTCTCCCATCTATCACCTCCTCTGCAATGTTCTCATTTAATCATCCCCTCCAGAAATATATTCACCTCCCAACCACTGGGATCCTATTAGATCCTGTGGTGTTGTTGTTCTAGATATCATGTCATTACCTGTGCTCTCAGGGCAGGTATTAGCTAGTTATAAACACTAAACCTCACCAACCAGAAAGGAAAGAACAAAGACCAGTCACAATTCACAGACAGAGCGAGAAACCGTGTTCCTTCTTCACCTGTGTGTAACAGAGTTGGCAGTGTGTCAGACTAGAGGGAGTTGGGAAGGAAGCAAACCGCAGAACATGTAACACGGATCCAGATGTTCCCTCTTCCTTGTGTATCAATATGTACTCGTTGTTGTTTGACCCATAAGCTGTTGCGTCAACTCCATCGCTCAGCCTGTGTCTTCTCATGTGTATTCCAGGGTTAAAAGTCAAATCTTTCAGATATACACTGAACAAAAATATAAACGCAAAATGTAAAGTGTTGGTCCCATGTTTCGTGCAGACCACACTGTGTCTGCAAGCGGAGTGCCCCATGGTGGCGGTGGTGTTATGGTATGCGCAGGCATAAGCTACGGACAACGAACACAATGGCATTTTATTGATGACAGTTTGAATGCACAAATATACCGTGACGAGATTCTGAGGCCCATTTTCGTGCCATTCATCCGCATGTCACCTCATGTTTCAGCATGATAATACCCCATGTCTCAAGGATCTGTACACAATTCCTGGAAGCTGAACATTTCCCGGGTCTCCCATGGCCTGCATACTCACCAGACATGTCACCCATTGAACATGTTTGGGATGCTCTGGATCGATGAGTACAACAGCGTGTTCCAGTTCCCACCAATATCCAGAAACTTCACACAGCCATTGAAGAGGAGCCACAATCAACAGTCTGATCAACTCTATGCGAGATGTGCTGCGCTGCATGAGGCAAATGGTGATCACACTCGACACTGACTGGTTTTCTGATCCACGCCCCTACCTTTTTTATTAAAGTGTCTGTGACCAACATGTGCATGTCTGTATTCCCAGTCATGTGAAATATTAGATTAGAGCCTAATTTATTTATTTATATTGACTAATTTCCTTAAATGAACTGTAACTCAGTAAAATATTTGAAATTGCTGTATGTTGCGTATATATGCTGGTTCAGTATAGTTTGGATCTGTCAGTGGCTCAGGTTGGTCTGGCAAGAAAGCAAATGTTCTTTATGCCACACAGTGACAGTTAATATTGCATGTTCCAGGAGGTGACATTAACCCCCCTGGAGCCAGCGCTAAGTGCTTGTTGAGTCACCCATACATGTGTGGGCCGGGCTGGAATGTCATTTACCAGTTTGGGTCCCAGTGTGGCTCAGAGTGGCCTCCCGTAGGGACCCTATGTGTGTGTGTGTGTGTGTGCATGCGTGCGTGCGTGCGTGCGTGTGTATGCGCGTGTGTGCGTGCATAGCTCTCTCAGAGCCAGGTACTGAGCAGGTGGACGAGGAAGGAGGGGGATGGCGGAGGAAGGAGGAGGAAGAGGGGGGGGGGGGGGGGCTAGTCTCAGGAGCACTCAGTCCTACCAGGCTCCAAGTAAATATTAGTTATGTGTGTGTCGTGGTGTTTAGGATGGTCAGCTGGGGCCCAGGTTAAGTATTACATTATGGACATAATCGTAATGTTCCTGGCCCAGTCCCTCAGCACTAAAGAATGGCACTGGAGGGATTGGCTGCCATTTTATGGGCTACTAACCAATTGTGCTATTTTGTGTGTTTTTTCGCATTGTTTGTATCTTCTTTTGTACATAATGTTGATACTACTGTCTCTTATGACAGAAAATAGCTTCTGGATATCAGAACAGTGATTACTCACCTCAAACTGGGCGAAGATTTTTTCTTTAATGAGTCAGATGCTAATTATATTATGTTGCTCCCAGACAAGGTCCAAATCCCCGTCATTCGCATGAAGAAAACAAAGAAATACAGAGGGTGGAGATTAGGGTGCATTGTGAGAATTAATCAGCGAGTGGGTAACCCGTCTCTACCATCCGTTGTATTAGCCAACATGCAATCACTGGAGAATAAACTGGATGAGCTCTGTTCGAGACTATCCTCCCAACGGGACATTAACCTCTCTTGGGTAGGGGCCAGTATTTTCACGTCCGGATGAAAAGCGTGCCCAAAGTAAACTGCCTGTTACTCAGGCCCAGAAGCTAGGATATGCAATTGGTAGATTTGGATAGAAAACACTCTAAAGTTTCTAAAACTGTTAAAAGTATGTCTGTGAGTATAACAGAACTGATATGTCAGGCGAAACCCCGAGGACAAACCACCCCCCCCAAAACAAATGTTCAGCCTACCACTGTTTTCAATGGCTGTCACTATTATTATAAGGCAAAATCCTCCCAGATTGCAGTTCCTAGGGATTCCACTAGATGTCAACAGTCTTTAGAAAGAGTTTCATGCTGGTTTTTGGAAAAAGGAGGCAGAAATTGTAGTTTTTCTATGTGGCTCCCATGTTGGCTGTAGTGTTTCCAAGTGCGTGGAAGAGAGCTCGTTCTTTGGTATTTTTCTCCGGTAAAGACAATAACGATTCTCCGTCTTAAATTGTATTGTTTATTTGCGTATTAGGGTACCTAAGGGTTGATTATAAACGTTGATTGACTTGTTTGGATAAGTTTATTGGTAACATTTGGGATTAATTTTGTATGCATTTTGATGGAGGGAAACTGGGTGGATTATTGACTGAAGCGCGCCAACAAAACTGAGTTTTTATGGATATAAAGAATGACATTATCGAACAAAAGGACCATTTGTGATGTATCTGGGACCTTTTGGAGTGCCAACAGAAGAAGATCATCAAAGTTATGTAATTTATTATTTCTGACTTTTGTGGCGCACCTGCCTGGTTGAAATATGTTTTTCATGCTTTTGTATGCGGGGCGCTGTCCTCAGATAATCACATGGTGTGCTTTTGCCATAAAGCCTTTTTGAAATATGACACAGTGGCTGGATTGACAAGAAGTTAAGCTTTATTTTGATGTATGACACTTGTGATTTTATGAAAGTTAAATATTTGTAAATCTGTAGTTTGAATTGTGCAATTTCAATGGATGTTGGCCAGGTGGGACGGTAGCGTCCCACCTGCCAATAAGAAGTTAAAAACTGTAATGTCTTATGTTTCACCGAGTTGTGGCTGATCGACGACACAGATAATACACAGCTGGCTCGGTTCCCCAAGCATCGGCCGGACAGAACAGCCATGACAAGGGGTAGGGGTGTGTGTCTATTTGTCAATAACGGCTGGTGCGTGATGCCTAATATTAAGTCTAAAAAAACACCACAAACCGATGCTGGCACTAAGACCACACTCAGCGAGCTCTATAAGGCCATAAGCAAACAAGAAGATGCTCATCCAGAAGTGGTGCTCCTAGTGGCCGGGGACTTTAAAGCAGGCAAACTTAAAACGGTTTAACCTATTGCGCAACTGGCAAGGTGTCTTCACTGACATTTTGAACTTCTTCCTGACCGAGTCTGTAATAATTACATGTTTCAAGCAGACCACCATAGTCCATGTGCCCAAGAAAGCGAAGGTAACCTGCATAAATGACTACTGACCCGCAGCATTCACGTCTGTAGCCATGAAGTGCTTTGAAATGCTGGTCATGGCTCACATCAACACCATCAGCCCAGAAACCCTAGACCCACTCCAATTCGCATACTGCCCCAACAGATCCACCGATGACGCAATCTTAATCGCACTCCACACTGCCCTTTCCCACCTGGACAAAAGGAACACCTATGTGAGAATGCTATTCATTGACTACAGCTCAGCATTCAACACCATAGTGCCCACAAAGCTAATCACTAAGCTAAGGACCCTGGGAATAAACACCTCCCTCTGCAACTGGATCCTGGACTTCTTGACGGGCCACCCCAAGGTGGTAAGGGTAGGTAACAACACATCGGCCATGCTGATCCTCAACATGAGGGCCCCTCAGGGGTAAGTGCTCAGTCCCCTCCTGTACTCCCTGTTCACCCACGACTCTGTGGCCAAGCACGACTCCAACACCATCATTAAGTTTGAGGATGACACAACAGTGGTAGGCCTAATCACTGACAACGATGAGACAGCTTATAGGGAGGAGATCAGAGACCTGGCAGTGTGGTGCCAGGACAACAGTCTCTCTCTCAACGTGAGCACACTTACACTTACACAAGCATGCAGACACACCATGTAGACACACCATGAATATCATGACACAAGGTGAGCCCCAGATGCAGACACAGCAGGCAGATGGTTGGAGTCTTAGAATGTTTATTAATCCTAAAGGCAAAGGGTCAAAACCAGATCAGAGTCCAGGGGGTACAGATTGGCAGACAGGCTCGTGGTCAAGGCAGGCAGAATGGTCAGGCAGGCGGGTACAGAGTCCAGAAACAGGCAAGGGTCAAAACCGGGAGGACTAGAGAAAGAAGAATAGCAAAAAGCAGGAGAAGGGAAAATGCTGCTTGACTTAGAAACATACAAGACGAACTGGCACAGAGAGAAAGGAAACACAGTGATAAATAATTAGACAGACAGACAGACAGACAGACAGACAGACAGACAGACAGACAGAACACACACTGTGTAAATACATGCAGACAGACAGACAGACAGACAGACAGACAGACAGACAGACAGACAGACAGACAGACAGACAGACAGACAGACAGAACACACACTGTGTAAATACATGCAGACAGACAGACAGACAGACAGACAGACAGACAGACAGACAGACAGACAGACAGACAGACAGAACACACACTGTGTAAATACATGCAGCAGACAGACACACACACAGACAGACAGACAGACAGACAGACAGACAGACAGACAGACAGACAGACAGACAGACAGACAGAACACACACTGTGTAAATACATGCAGCAGACAGACAGACAGACAGACAGACAGACAGACAGACAGACAGACAGACAGAACACACACTGTGTAAATACATGCAGCAGACAGACAGACAGACAGACAGACAGACAGACAGACAGACAGACAGACAGACAGACAGACAGACAGACAGACAGACAGACAGACAGACAGACAGACAGACAGACAGACACACCACAAAACATGCATGAACAAAAACCCAAAACATTCTGATACAAACAAAAAGACAGAACAACTACTCAACAACTCAATACCTATAGCATACCTGTATCTGTTATTATCAACGTGAGCAGACACATAGAGCACATAAACACACACACACCCACACACTCCCCCTCCAGCAGTACACTACTGTACTGTACGTATAGGTACGATACAGGAAGTCACTGCTGCGCTCGCTCCCAGGTGATGTATCATAACAATAATTACTGTCAGGCCCCAGAATGAAGGTGTTCTGTTCGTTCATGGAGGAGGAGAAGAAGGGAGGGAATACTGCCGTTATACTGTGGTAATTATGCAGCCGAAATGGAGACGGTGCCTGGCGAGAGCCTAATGAGCTTACTAAAGTCTACCATTGAGAATTGATTCCCGGGGAAAAATGAGTTCATTGTATTCGCTAGGAGATGGCCAATGGAGGTGAGCTTGTCTCCATTGATGTGCACTTAATTGACAGGGAACCAACGTGTGGAGAAATCCCCAAGAGCAATTATTAATAATGAAAGAAGCAGAAATATTTATACATGGAAAATCCTGATCCGCTTCCTTTCATTTCTACTGTCACCTGTCGACGGAGCGGCGTGCGTCTGATCACATTTCTCCAGCTGCATTCTACCCCCCGTTCTCTCGGTCTCTCTCTCCCTTAATGTGTAGAATAAGATGAAACTGCCCATCTCACCAGGGAAATGGAGATGTCTCTCAGGCGTACAGTACATATACCTGTCATAGGAGGAGAGAGAGACAGGAGGAGAGAATGGAGGGAGAGAAACACAACCTGAAGGGCCTGCAAATTAACATGACCTCTGAGTGAGTGCTGCATGCCCAGAGAACTGACTGGAAGACAGTTTGTGTGTGTGTGTGTGTGTGTGTGTGTGTGTGTGTGTGTGTGTGTGTGTGTGTGTGTGTGTGTGTGTGTGTGTGTGTGTGTGTGTGTGTGTGTGTGTGTGTGTGTGTGTGTGTGTGTGTGTGTGTGTGTGTGTGTGTGTCTCGGTGTGTGTGTGTCTCGGTGTGTGCCCGCACTCATTTGCATGTGTGTGTTTGAGAAAGAAAGTGTGTATGTTTTCAAGTATACAAGTGCATGTGTGTGTGTGCGTTAAGACAAAACTGAAAAATGTTTGTGGGGGACCATGAACAAAATACCAAGTGAGTATTACATTTCTCCAAAAGTTCCAAACAGTTACGCAAGGAGCAAAATAAGCGTCAAAAAATATCTATCATTACCAACACATTTTAATATAACTGTGAGAGTTGTGGCTTATCCCTCATGTACACTTCTGTCTCATTTAAAGAGGTTTTATAGGTTTTGTATAATTTCAGCCAGTAGTTTGAAAGTTGCTCTCAGAAGCCAAAACCAGTCACTGGAAATTTTGCACAGTTGTGTACAATGTCCTCACATCATTGTTCTTGAGCCTCTGTAGTGTGTGCACAAAGATAATAAATAAATACAATTGTCGTGTACATGTTGGGCTGTGCTGACCTGATCCGTCCTCCCACTTTAAACTTGCAACCTAATTGGATATGTCTGATTGATGCAGGACTCATCAGACTAGTATGGCAAAAGTGCAAGCGAAAGTGATAATGTAATTTTATACAACTGAAAATGTATACTTATATGTTTGCATCAATTGTCCTCTCCTTGAACGTGTGTTGATCATATCCTGTGTCTACGTGATGAATGACGATGGCTGGCAGTCAACAGCAGCAGTGTTGCCCACATTGGATTACCCATATCATGGAAAACGTGTGTGCAAGTTTAGAAATACAAAAGGTGGACACTTATAATTATTTGATTTGGATGGATGGTTGACAACATAAAGGCGGATATTTTCAGATCTAAAAAGTGGGTGAAAGTTTGCAGTGTACATTTCTCGAGCGCATCAAAGTTATGTGTGTCTCGGTTCACAAACAGGATAAAGGAATGAACCCATGCCTGGTAAAAACCTTATAGCCTATTGCACAATATATTCCAAAATTCAAACAAAATACACCAGCGAGCAACACCAGTTAGGAGATTCAGGTTGTGAGCATGGTATTTCGGATCGTCTTGACAATTATCTTCTAATTTATTTGTGTGGCTACAATGCCATCTTTAGCGAACAAAGATGTTCTGTTCTGCAGATAAATGCATTGAAAGAGAGAGATTAAACTACTACCGAGGTCTAACAGATCTAACTTCTGATGCGTATGGATTTGATTGATTTATTCTTTGTATTTTTTCTGTTATTAATTGAACTAATGGCAGGCACATGAAGCCACTCATCCCACTTGCTTCAGAGCGCGCCTTCACTACCTGACAGGAACGAGCGCATAGATCTCATGCACTAAATTATAGAAGGTTAGAATATAAGGATGATGTGCCTTTTCACACTGTGAAAGGACTGCAGATGGTTTATTATGCATGTATGAGCCATACTGTACATTGACAGGTCCAGTCCAAAACAGGAGGTTTAAAAAATAACGAGGTAATAAGAGTTCTTTGGAGTTCCATTGGACTCCACCTGCCAAAACAGCCTAGTATGTCAAACAGACTTCCTCTCAACCCGACCGCAAGTCACAGACAGCGAATCACAGACCGCGAGTCACAGACAGTGAGTCACAGACAGCGAATCACAGACAGCTGGTCACCGACAGCGGGTCACAGACAGCAGGTCACAGACAGCGGGTCACAGACAGCGGGTCACAGACAGCGACAGACAGCGAGTCACAGACAGCGACAAACTCAACACAAAAAAGTACTCTCTCCACTTTTCCTTCATTACCATTCTACCCCCTCCTTCTGTAACTTCACCTCCCTCCTCCCTTTCTGTCTCCTCTGCTCCAACCATTCATCTAACTATTTCCAATTACAGAAAGTAGTGAACCTCAAATGTTCCATTTCATTAAGAAAACAGAGTGGCAGTGACCATATGGACATTGCTGACAGAGAATTCGGCGAAGTATGGCGGTAACAGATGTTGTAACCTGTTTATTTTTTGCGGTGCCCGAATTAAAACAGAAATGGAACAGTGTAGTCTTATGTGGGAGTTGCCTAATTCCGTGAGAAGCGTTTTTAGTGGGAGATTTCTTTCATTGTGCGAAGAGGAACAGGTGTTGGACGCCAAACTGGGACAGACTGCTTATTAGTTGGTTGGGTACTTGTTTGTCCACTAACTTCTTGTTTGTTTCACTCCTGGAATAGAAATAAACTAAATAAAAGGCTGTGCTACAGAAAGCACGGTAATAGTTTTCTTCAACTGCCAAGTTTATAAATATTATTTTTTGTTGTTGTTGAAGTTAGTTAATCCGACACAAAATATTGACAGCTTGTAGTTCATATTTCCATCTGCCAAATTTCCACCACAAACTATAATCTATAAATATACTGTGCATATAACGTGGGGGGTTATATGGTAAATATACACACATCTACATTATGTTCATTATAGAATGTATCGCAAACTAGTGAAGACAAATAATCTGACAAGAAAGAGAAAGAACTGTGTTTGACAGAACCAAAAATCATTGAGGATGAAGTGAAAGAGTCCCTCAGCACATCAAATATTTTGAAGGGACATATTGTCACAAAGCAGATGTAGCACTCTTCCAATGGCATGGACACAGTCACACAGTTGACAGGAGAAACAATGTGTTGTATTCTAGTGGAATAATCACTGTGTGTGTGTGTGTGTGTGTGTGTGTGTGTGTGTGTGTGTGTGTGTGTGCGCGTGCGTGTGCGTGTGTGTGTGTTACGAAGGTGCAGCTTTTACAGCCTGGTGGAGCCTGATGGTAAACCACTGAGCAGCACAGACAGTGCTCCAGGTTGCTACAGAAGCCGGTGAAGGCTTTACAAAGGGACATTACACCTACACACTAAAGTGTAGGATCGACTGCAGCATATCAACTCCCCCTCCCTTTCTCTCCCTCTCCCGTTCCCTCCATCTCTCTCTGTCTCTCCCTCTCCCGTTCCCTCCATCTCCATCCCTCTCTCCTCTTTGTCTCTCCCTCTTCCGTTCCCTCCATCTCCATCCCTATCTCCTCTCTGTCTCTGTCTCTGCCGTTCCCTCCATCTCCATCCCTCTCTCCTCTCTGTCTCTCCCTCTCCCGTTCCCTCCATCTCCATCCCTCTCTCCTCTCTGTCTCTCCCTCTCCCGTTCCCTCCATCTCCATCCCTCTCTCCTCTCTGTCTCTCCCTCTCCCGTTCCCTCCATCTCCATCCCTCTCTCCTCTCTGTCTCTCCCCTCTCCCGTTCCCTCCATCTCCATCCCTCTCTCCTCTCTGTCTCTCCCTCTCCCGTTCCCTCCATCTCCATACCTCTCTCCTCTCTGTCTCTCCCTCTCCCGTTCCCTCCATCTCCATCCCTCTCTCCTCTCTGTCTCTCCCTCTCCCGTTCCCTCCATCTCCATCCCTCTCTCCTCTCTGTCTCTCCCTCTCCCGTTCCCTCCATCTCCATCCCTCTCTCCTCTCTCTCTCCCTCTCCCGTTCCCTCCATCTCCATCCCTCTCTCCTCTCTGTCTCTCCCTCTCCCGTTCCCTCCATCTCCATCCCTCTCTCCTCTCTGTCTCTCCCTCTCCCGTTCCCTCCATCTCCATCCCTCTCTCCTCTGTCTCTCCCTTTCCCATTCCCTCCATCTCCATCCCTCTCTCCTCTCTGTCTCTCCCGCTCTCGTTTCAGCGTGCAGGTATCTTATTCTATGTATTAAAAAGTGCCTGCGGTTCTCATCTGTTGAATATTTCATGCATTTAATTTTTCCAGGCGCTAAAAGTAACTTTCACTATGTCTCTCTCATTCTCTCTCTCTCTGTCTCTCTATCCTACCCGTATTCCTGCTGTGCACACACATTTGGTGTAGATATATATTATCATTATATTCCCTAATAGCTTCCTCCCTATTACAGCCTAGACATTATAGGCTAGTCTATAGTCAATCATCCAAACAGTTCTCCAACATGACCATTTCTGATTCTTCACACACTGCAGGACTCCATTCTTTGACCTCGATCATCATTCACAAAAGCCACGTATAGTAACCTCTCCATGATGAAATGGCACATCATCATCTGGGATGGCATATCAATACATTTGATGCACCGTTGTGATGGAGGTTATTATGTAGTGAAAGGGAAATAAGAAATCATACGATGGCTTCCAATCGGCTCTATAGAGCCCGCCTACGTGTGGGTGTGTGAAGGCCAAACCTTCCTAATCACCATAATGATTCAAACGGGAGCCCAGCTGGCATTGAATATTAATAATAAACCAGGAACTGACAACACTGGGTCCAACAGGCAGAGCAGCATCAGCAGTCCATCCATACATCTCTGAATGAAGAGGAAGACAGACCAATCAAATGAAAGAAGGGCCTTTTGAAAATCTAATTAAGCGATGGCCCCCACACTTAATTAACTCACCTTTAGATGCTCCCTGTTTTTCATTAAGCCATACATTCAACCTCTTTTACATGTGACCCTTTACACCCAGGACTGTGACCCTTTACACCCAAGACTGTGACCCTTTACACCCAGGACTGTGACCCTTTACACCCAGGACTGTGACCCTTTACACCCAGGACTGTGACCCTTTACACCCAGGACTGCGACTCTTTTCTGAACCCGCTGCTCGCCAAATCCAGCGCTAATTCTCACTTCTGTTGCCGTTTAATGTCTTCCATTTATATATTTTTTATTCATGGAAGTGTTTTTATCTGCTTCAGGTATACATCTGCATCACATTCCCTACTACTTTAATTTGCCTACATGAGCCGAGTGGGAAGGAGGTGGGTGGGAATAAGTGGGTTAAAGGTGGAGGGCCAAGTGGTAGATCCAGCCCTGCCAAGCATTCCAAACATTCCCAGCGTTCCTATGGTATTGGGCTGATTAGGAGCTGAGTGGGGTGGAGACAGAGTGGAGGGGCTATGGGCTGCAGTCAGTCAGTCTGCTCCAGGTCTCTGGGCCTCTCATTAGTCTCTGATTGATCACCCACTGCAGCCGCACCACTCTGCTAACTGCACAATATAATTACAACAGCACAAAAAATAATCATCATTCTAACACAAACACACACACACACCCCCGGCGACACCTGGACCCCAGAGATTTCTTTCTTGAGAGAGTGAGAAGGAAAATGGGTGAGAAATTAAATGAAAGTATTTGAATAGAAGAATGTGAGAATGAAAACAATGTAGCAATCTGTCTCGGTTTGAGCTGTACACACTTTCTCTCCCCTCAAAACTTCTGTTAGAGGTGTGTTCTGTTAGAGGTGTGTTCTGTTAGAGGTGTGTTCTGTTAGAGGTGTGTTCTGTTGGAAGTGTGTTCTGTTAGAGGTGTGTTCTGCTGGAGTGTGTTCTGTTGGAGGTGTGTTCTGTTGGAGTGTGTTCTGCTGGAGGTGTGTTCTGCTGGAGGTGTGTTCTGTTGGAGGTGTGTTCTGCTGGAGGTGTGTTCTGTTGGAGGTGTGTTCTGTTGGAGGTGCGTTCTGTTGGAGGTGTGTTCTGCTGGAGGTGTGTTCTGCTGGAGGTGTGTTCTGCTGGAGGTGTGTTCTGCTGGAGGTGTGTTCTGTTGGAGGTGTGTTCTGTTGGAGGTGTGTTCTGTTAGAGGTGTGTTCTGTTGGAGTGTGTTCTGTTGGAGGTGTGTTCTGTTGGAGGTGTGTTCTGTTGGAGGTGTGTTCTGCTGGAGGTGTGTTCTGCTGGAGGTGTGTTCTGTTGGAGGTGTGTTCTGTTGGAGGTGTGTTCTGTTAGAGGTGTGTTCTGTTGGAGTGTGTTCTGTTGGAGGTGTGTTCTGTTGGAGGTGTGTTCTGTTGGAGGTGTGTTCTGTTGGAGGTGCGTTCTGTTGGAGTGTGTTCTGCTGGAGGTGTGTTCTGCTGGAGGTGTGTTCTGCTGGAGGTGTGTTCTGTTGGAGGTGTGTTCTGTTGGAGGTGTGTTCTGTTAGAGGTGTGTTCTGTTGGAGTGTGAAAACTGTTGAGAATGAAAACAATGTAGCAATCTGTCTCGGTTTGAGCTGTACACACTTTCTCTCCCCTCAAAACTTCTGTTAGAGGTGTGTTCTGTTAGAGGTGTGTTCTGTTAGAGGTGTGTTCTGTTAGAGGTGTGTTCTGTTGGAAGTGTGTTCTGTTAGAGGTGTGTTCTGCTGGAGTGTGTTCTGTTGGAGGTGTGTTCTGTTGGAGTGTGTTCTGCTGGAGGTGTGTTCTGCTGGAGGTGTGTTCTGTTGGAGGTGTGTTCTGCTGGAGGTGTGTTCTGTTGGAGGTGTGTTCTGTTGGAGGTGCGTTTTGTTGGAGTGTGTTCTGCTGGAGGTGTGTTCTGCTGGAGGTGTGTTCTGCTGGAGGTGTGTTCTGTTGGAGGTGTGTTCTGTTGGAGGTGTGTTCTGTTAGAGGTGTGTTCTGTTGGAGTGTGTTCTGTTGGAGGTGTGTTCTGTTGGAGGTGTGTTCTGTTGGAGGTGTGTTCTGCTGGAGGTGTGTTCTGCTGGAGGTGTGTTCTGTTGGAGGTGTGTTCTGTTGGAGGTGTGTTCTGTTAGAGGTGTGTTCTGTTGGAGTGTGTTCTGTTGGAGGTGTGTTCTGTTGGAGGTGTGTTCTGTTGGAGGTGTGTTCTGCTGGAGGTGTGTTCTGCTGGAGGTGTGTTCTGTTGGAGGTGTGTTCTGTTGGAGTGTGTTCTGTTGGAGGTGTGTTCTGCTGGAGGTGTGTTCTGTTGGAGGTGTGTTCTGTTGGAGGTGTGTTCTGTTAGAGGTGTGTTTATTGTCTTTACATCTGAATGTTGTTTCGATCGAGAGCTCGGCTGGTGATTATTGTCAAGTTAATTTTAGTTCATTGAATCGTGCTTCTTTATTTCATTCAAATTCAATGTGAAAGTATCCTTTGGGGGAACCCAGTGCATTTGGAAGAAACACTAATTATTTGCCCATTAGAAGATAATCAGAAATCAATTAGGTATTTCGTTTATATTAAAGGCTTGGAGAGAAACCGCTTCAAATCCAGACATTAAATATACACTGAGTCTATAAAACATTAGGGACACCTTCCTAATATTGAGTTGCACCCCCCGTTTGCCCTCAGAACAGGCTCAATTCGTCGGGGCATGGACTCTACAAGGTGTTGAAAGTGTTCCATAGTAATTCTGGCCCATGTTGACTCCAATGCTTCCCACAATTGTGTCAAGTTGGCAGGATGTCCTTTGGGTGGTAGACCTTTCCTGATACACACGGGAAACTGTTGCATGTGAAAAACCCAACAGTGTTGCAGTTCTTGACACACTCAAACTAGTGCGCCTGGCACCTACTACCATACCCTGTTCAAAAACACTTCAAACTTTGGTCTGGCCCATTCACCCTCTGAATGGCACACATACACAATCCATGTTTCAAATGTCTCCAGGCTTAAAAATCGTTCTGTCTCCACCCCTTCATCTATACTGATTGAATTTGATTTAACAGGTGACATCAATAAGGGATCATAGCTTCCACATGGATTCACCTGGTCAGCGTATGTTATGGGAAAAGCAGGTGTTCTTAATGTTTTGTCCCCACAGTGGAACTGATAAAACCTTTTTTTATGGAATGGAATAAAATCATTAAAGTGGGAAATTATTACAATAAAATGATGTGTGCTAGTATCTATAAGGGATTTTGAATTAATTTCCTCATACCTCTTGTGGTTTTTCCCCCTGATTTGCAATTCATAAGTGAGAACTTTAGAAAAGTGACAGCGATCTATTATTAATGATTGGCCCGTCCAGTTCCAATACATCACCTTAGCCCCTAACACACCACAAATGACTCATTCATAAGCCATAAATAAGCAATACAAATGAACTGTGTATGCTTGCATTTCTACATACTAATTACCTCATAAAGCCAGATCCTAATTCGTTTTATTGCCATCCATATGTCTCTAGTTAGTTACCAACAAGAAACGAGTGTAGCTATGCTTTAGCATCACCTTGATAGTACTGTCTGTCATGTACAGTAGGTGACTAAAACATCACTAACAAGCCGCTAACTACCACAGCCATGATAAGATAAACAGGGACAGAACTGGAGGGTCTAATCAACACAGATCTTAAATGAACTGCATTTTAATTAGTCAGCAGACCCTAACTGCCACATTGCATCAGCTCCTTGTGGTAAGCCTACTGATGGTAAACCTTCAGCCTACTGATGGTAAACCTTCAGCCTACTGATGGGAAACCTTCAGCCTACTGATGGGAAACCTTCAGCCTACTGATGGTAAACCTTCATGCTACTGATGGTAAACCTTCAGCCTACTGATGGTAAACATTCAGACTACTGATGGTAAACCTTCAGCCTACTGATGGTAAACCTTCATGCTACTGATGGTAAAACCTTCAGCCTACTGATGTTAAAACCTTCAGGCTACTGATGGTAAACCTTCAGCCTACTGATGGTAAACCTTCAGCCTACTGATGGTAAACCTTCAGCCTACTGATGGTAAACATTCAGCCTACTGATGGTAAACCTTCAGCCTACTGATGGCAAACCTTCAGGCTACTGATGGTAAACCTTCAGCCTACTGATGGTAAACCTTCAGGCTACTGATGGTAAACCTTCAGGCTACTGATGGTAAACTTTCATGCTACTGATGGTAAACCTTTAGCCTACTGATGGTAAACCTTCAGCCTACTGATGGTAAACCTTCAGCCTACTGATGGTAAACCTTCAGGCTACTGATGGTAAACCTTCATGCTACTGATGGTAAACCTTCAGCCTACTGATGGTAAACCTTCAGCCTACTGATGAATAACCTTCATGCTACTGATGGTAAACCTTCAGCCTACTGATGGTAAACATTCAGGCTACTGATGGTAAACCTTCAGCCTACTGATGAATAACCTTCATGCTACTGATTAATAACCTTCATGCTACTGATGGTAAACCTTCATGCTACTGATGGTAAACCTTCAGCCTACTGATGGTAAACCTTCAGCCTACTGATGGTAAACCTTCAGCCTACTGATGGTAAACCTTCATGCTACTGATGGTAAACCTTCAGCCTACTGATGGTAAACCTTCAGCCTACTGATGGTAAACCTTCAGGCTACTGATGGTAAACCTTTAGCCTACTGATGGTAAACCTTCAGCCTACTGATGGTAAACCTTCAGCCTAGAGCTACAGGAAGTCGAAGATGTGAGAGCAACATATGAATGTATTTAAAGAGATCAGCAGTGTTAGCTGGATTCTTTGAGACCATGCAGGCTACCAGCTGTGAGGAGAGGCTTTCTGTGGTG
>NC_143033.1:88456128-88466128 GCF_057628025.1 Oncorhynchus mykiss
AGAGAAGGCCAGCCAACCCTGGTATACAAAGTGCAGTGGTGCGTGAGGGTTTTGCAGTTTAAAATACATCTCAAAGTGCCATGGTAAAGAGTGTCAATTGATCTCAAACACTGAGCGGAAGCATTCATATATAAAATATCCCCATAGTCTAGTAAAGGCATAAATGTAGCTGACACTAGCCTCCTTCTGGCTTCAAAAGAAAAACAGGCCTTATTCCTAAAATAAAATCCCAATTTCAGATTAAATTTTTTTGTAAGTTGTTGAATATGCAATTTAAAAGAGAGGCCGTCATCAATTAAAATTCCAATATATTTATATGAGGTTACAACCTCAATCTCCTTGCCCTGACAGGTAGTAATAGGTGAAGAGGTCTATTTCTTGCATTAGAAGAGGTCTATTTCTTGCATTAGAAAACACCATTAGTTTAGTTTTGTCAGTATTGAGGATAAGCTTTAATTGACACAAGGTATGTTGAACAGTAAAAAAAGCAGTTTGCATGTTCTGGAAAGCTTTTGTAAGAGACGAGGCAAAACTGTAAATAACAGTATCATCAGCATAAAAATGAAGTTGTGCATTTTGGACATTTTGGACAAATCATTTTTAAAATAGTGAATAAGAGAGGACCAAGTACAGAGCCTTGGGGCACACCATTCAAGACAGACAATTTAACAGACATAAGCCCATCAAATTGAGTGCACTGAGTTCTATCAGACAGATAGAACAGAGATGTCACTCTTATCCAGAGCGACTTACAGTAGTGAGTGCATTCATTTCCATACTTTTTAATACATTTGCATGTACACACGCATACACATTGGCACGTAGGCACACATGCACACACACGGGCACTAGCATGCACACATACATACATACATACATACATACATACATACATACATACAGTGCCTTGCGAAAGTATTCGGCCCCCTTGAACTTTGCGACCTTTTGCCACATTTCAGGCTTCAAACATAAAGATATAAAACTGTATTTTTTTGTGAAGAATCAACAACAAGTGGGACACAATCACGAAGTGGAACGACGTTTATTGGATATTTCAAACTTTTTTAACAAATCAAAAACTGAAAAATTGGGCGTGCAAAATTATTCAGCCCCTTTACTCTCAGTGCAGCAAACTCTCTCCAGATGTTCAGTGTGGATCTCTGAATGATCCAATGTTGACCTAAATGACTAATGATGATAAATACAATCCACCTGTGTGTAATCAAGTCTCTGTATAAATGCACCTGCACTGTGATAGTCTCAGAGGTCCGTTAAAAGCGCAGAGAGCATCATGAAGAACAAGGAACACACCAGGCAGGTCCGAGATACTGTTGTGAAGAAGTTTAAATCCGGATTTGGATACAAAAATATTTCCCAAGCTTTAAACATCCCAAGGAGCACTGTGCAAGCGATAATATTGAAATGGAAGGAGTATCAGACCACTGCAAATCTACCAAGACCTGGCCGTCCCTCTAAACTTTCAGCTCATACAAGGAGAAGACTGATCAGAGATGCAGCCAAGAGGCCCATGATCACTCTGGATGAACTGCAGAGATCTACAGCTGAGGTGGGAGACTCTGTCCATAGGACAACATTCAGTCGTATATTGCACAAATCTGGCCTTTATGGAAGAGTGGCAAGAAGAAAGCCATTTCTTAAAGATATCCATAAAAAGTGTAGTTTAAAGTTTGCCACAAGCCACCTGGGAGACACACCAAACATGTGGAAGAAGGTGCTCTGGTCAGATGAAACCAAAATTGAACTTTTTGGCAACAATGCAAAACGTTATGTTTGGCGTAAAAGCAACACAGCTGAACACACCATCCCCACTGTCAAACATGGTGGTGGCAGCATCATGGATTGGGCCTGCTTTTCTTCAGCAGGGACAGGGAAGATGGTTAAAATTGATAGGAAGATGGATGGAGCCAAATACAGGACCATTCTGGAAGAAAACCTGATGGAGTCTGCAAAAGACCTGAGACTGGGACGGAGATTTGTCTTCCAACAAGACAATGATCCAAAACATAAAGCAAAATCTACAATGGAATGGTTCAAAAATAAACATATCCAGGTGTTAGAATGGCCAAGTCAAAGTCCAGACCTGAATCCAATCGAGAATCTGTGGAAAGAACTGAAAACTGCTGTTCCCAAATGCTCTCCATCCAACCTCACTGAGCTCGAGCTGTTTTGCAAGCAGGAATGGGAAAAAATGTCAGTCTCTCGATGTGCAAAACTGATAGAGACATACCCCAAGCGACTTACAGCTGTAGTCGCAGTAAAAGGTGGCGCTACAAAGTATTAACTTAAGGGGGCTGAATAATTTTGCACGCCCAATTTTTCAGTTTTTGATTTGTTAAAAAAGTTTGAAATATCCAATAAATGTCGTTCCACTTCATGATTGTGTCCCACTTGTTGTTGATACTTCACAAAAAAATACAGTTTTATATCTTTATGTTTGAAGCCTGAAATGTGGCAAAAGATCAAGGGGGCCGAATACTTTCGCAAGGCACTGTACATACATACAGTGGGGAGAACAAGTATTTGATACACTGCTGATTTTGCAGGTTTTCCTACTTACAAAGCATATAGAGGTCTGTAATTTTTATCATAGGTACACTTCAACTGTGAGAGACGGAATCTAAAACAAAAATCCAGAAAATCACATTGTATGATTTTTAAGGAATTCACTTTCATTTTATTGCATGACATAATCATTTGATCACCTACCAACCAGTAATAATTCCGGCTCTCACAGACCTGTTAGTTTTTCTTTAAGAAGCCCTCCTCTTCTCCACTCATTACCTGTATTAACTGCACCTGTTTGAACTCGTTACCTGTATAAAAGACACCTGTCCACACACTCAATCAAACAGACTCCAACCTCTCCACAATGGCCAAGACCAGAGAGCTGTGTAAGGACATCAGGGATAAAATTGTAGACCTGCACAAGGCTGGGATGGGCTACAGGACAATAGACAAGCAGCTTGGTGAGAAGGCAACAACTGTTGACTCAATTATTAGAAAATGGAAGAAGTTCAAGATGACCGTCAATCACGCTCGGTCTGGGGCTCCATGCAAGATCTCACCTTGTGGGGCATCAATGGTCATGAGGAAGGTGAGGGATCAGCCAAGAACTACACGGCAGGACCTGGTCAATGACCTGAAGAGAGCTGGGACCACAGTCTCAAAGAAAACCATTAGTAACACACTACGCCGTCATGGATTAAAATCCTGCAGCGCACGCAAGGTCCCCCTGCTCAAACCAGCGCATGTCCAGGTCCGTCTGAAGTGTCCCTATGACCATCTGGATGATCCAGAGGAGGAATGGAAGAAGGTCATGTGGTCTGATGAGACAAAAATGTAGCTTTTTGGTCTAAACTCCCCTCGCTGTGTTTGGAGGAAGAAGAAGGATGAGTACAACCCCAAGAACACCATCCCAACCGTGAAGCATGGAGGTGGAAACATGATTCTTTGGGGATGCTTTTCTGCAAAGGGGACTGGACGACTGCACCGTATTGAGGGGAGGATGGATGGAGCCATGTATCGCGAGATCTTGGCCAACAACCTCCTTCCCTCAGTAAGAGCATTTTGAAGATGGGTCGTGGCTGGGTCTTCCAGCATGACAACGACCCGAAACACACAGCCAGGGCAACTAAGGAGTGGCTCCGTAAGAAGCATCTCAAGGTCCTGGAGTGGCCTAGCCAGTCTTCAGACCTGAACCCAACAGAAAATCTTTGGAGGGAGCTGAAAGTCGGTATTGCCCAGCGACAGCCCCGAAACCTGAAGGATCTGGAGAAGGTCTGTATGGAGGAGTGGGCCAAAATCCCTGCAAAATCCCTGCAAACCTGGTCAATAACTACAGCAAACGAATGATCTCTGTAATTGCAAACAATGGTTTCTGTACCAAATATTAAGTTCTGCTTTTCTGATGTATCAAATACTTATGTCATACAATAAAATGCTAATTAATTACTTAAAAATCATACAATGTGATTTTCTGCATTTTTGTTTGAGATTCCGTCGCTCACAGTTGAAGTGTACCTATGATAAAAATTACAGACCTCTACATGCTTTGTAAGTAGGAAAACCTGCAAAAATGGCAGTGTATCAAATACTTGTTCTCCCCACTGTACATACATACATACATACATACATACATACATACATATATGACTCCCCTCTCTCTAGCATGTGATCACATGATCTGTTTGTCGGTGTGAATGTCTGTGTTTTCAACGTGGTTCACAGCAGCTTCTTGTTTCAGTGAATGTGTGTGTAGCGTGTTTGGGTGCATGCGTGCGGGCATACTGTGTCTACTGGCTACTGTGTATACACTGGTGTGCACTCATGTTTGAGTTTATCTTTGCATATGTGTGGGAGTGGGTGTGTGTGGGCATGTGTGTGTGTGTGTTTCTCAACACTCACCCTGTGCATACTACTACGAAGTCCATGGCATTCCATCCGTTCCTTATGTAGGAGTTCTTATGGAAGGCAAATCCTAGAGCCAGGATCTTAATGCCTGACTCAAAACAGAAGATCCCTATGAAGTAGGGCTCAGTGTCATCCTAAAGGAGAGGGGGGGGTAATAGAAGAGGGCTCAGTGCAAATATTTTACAGGGTTCAACTTAAAGGGACAATCTGCAGTTTAAACTATGTTTTCTTTTTTTTTAGAAGTACATTGTTTTTAAAACAATAAAACAAACTTTTATATTATTTTGGGGGGTTCCGTTGGGGAGTGAAAATAAGTTATATTCTTCAAGAATCAATGGGTATAAAGTCAAAACATGGATGTACCAACTGCAGATTACCCCTTTAAATACACAATATATGACATAATCCAAGATGTCAGACAGAGTGAAGTAAAGCTCTATGGTGCTGAGAGGACAGAGAGATGTTAGACAGTGTGAAGTAAGGCTCTATGGTGCTGAGAGGACAGAGAGATGTTAGACAGTGTGAAGTAAGGCTCTATGGTGCTGAGAGGACAGAGAGATGTCAGACAGTGTGAAGTAAAGCTCTATGGTGCTGAGAGGACAGAGAGATGTCAGACAGTGTGAAGTAAAGCTCTATGGTGCTGAGAGGACAGAGAGATGTTAGACAGTGTGAAGTAAGGCTCTATGGTGCTGAGAGGACAGAGAGATGTCAGACAGTGTGAAGTAAGGCTCTATGGTGCTGAGAGGACAGAGAGATGTCAGACAGTGTGAAGTAAAGCTCTATGGTGCTGAGAGGACAGAGAGATGTCAGACAGTGTGAAGTAAGGCTCTATGGTGCTGAGAGGACAGAGAGATGTTAGACAGTGTGAAGTAAGGCTCTATGGTGCTGAGAGGACAGAGAGATGTCAGACAGTGTGAAGTAAGGCTCTATGGTGCTGAGAGGACAGAGAGATGTCAGACAGTGTGAAGTAAGGCTCTATGGTGCTGAGAGGACAGAGATATGTTAGACAGTGTGAAGTAAGGCTCTATGGTGCTGAGAGGACAGAGAGATGTCAGACAGTGTGAAGTAAAGCTCTATGGTGCTGAGAGGACAGAGAGATGTCAGACAGTGTGAAGTAAGGCTCTATGGTGCTGAGAGGACAGAGAGATGTCAGACAGTGTGAAGTAAGGCTCTATGGTGCTGAGAGGACAGAGAGATGTCAGACAGAGTGAAGTAAAGCTCTATGGTGCTGAGAGGACAGATAGATGTCAGACAGTGTGAAGTAAGGCTCTATGGTGCTGAGAGGACAGAGAGATGTTAGATAGTGTGAAGTAAGGCTCTATGGTGCTGAGAGGACAGAGAGATGTTAGACATTGTGAAGTAAGGCTCTATGGTGCTGAGAGGACAGAGAGATGTTAGACAGTGTGAAGTAAGGCTCTAGGGTGCTGAGAGGACAGAGAGATGTCAGACAGTGTGAAGTAAAGCTCTATGGTGCTGAGAGGACAGGGAGATGTTAGACAGTGTGAAGTAAGGCTCTTTGGTGCTGAGAGGACAGAGAGATGTTAGACAGTGTGAAGTAAGGCTCTATGGTGCTGAGAGGACAGAGAGATGTTAGACAGTGTGAAGTAAGGCTCTTTGGTGCTGAGAGGACAGAGAGATGTTAGACAGTGTGAAGTAAGGCTCTATGGTGCTGAGAGGACAGAGAGATGTCAGACAGTGTGAAGTAAGGCTCTTTGGTGCTGAGAGGACAGAGAGATGTCAGACAGTGTGAAGTAAGGCTCTATGGTGCTGAGAGGACAGATAGATGTTAGACAGTGTGAAGTAAGGCTCTATGGTGCTGAGAGGACAGATAGATGTTAGACAGTGTGAAGTAAGGCTCTATGGTGCTGAGAGGACAGATAGATGTCAGACAGTGTGAAGTAAGGCTCTATGGTGCTGAGAGGACAGATAGATGTTAGACAGTGTGAAGTAAGGCTCTATGGTGCTGAGAGGACAGAGAGATGTTAGACAGTGTGAAGTAAGGCTCTATGGTGCTGAGAGGACAGAGAGATGTTCGACAGTGTGAAGTAAGGCTCTAGGGTGCTGAGAGGACAGATAGATGTCAGACAGTGTGAAGTAAGGCTCTATGGTGCTGAGAGGACAGAGAGATGTTAGACAGTGTGAAGTAAGGCTCTATGGTCCTGAGAGGACAGATAGATGTCAGACAGTGTGAAGTAAGGCTCTATGGTGCTGAGAGGACAGAGATATGTTAGACAGTGTGAAGTAAGGCTCTATGGTGCTGAGAGGACAGATAGATGTCAGACAGTGTGAAGTAAGGCTCTATGGTGCTGAGAGGACAGAGATATGTTAGACAGTGTGAAGTAAGGCTCTATGGTGCTGAGAGGACAGATAGATGTCAGACAGTGTGAAGTAAGGCTCTATGGTGCTGAGAGGACAGAGAGATGTTAGACAGTGTGAAGTAAGGCTCTATGGTGCTGAGAGGACAGATAGATGTCAGACAGTGTGAAGTAAGGCTCTATGGTGCTGAGAGGACAGAGATATGTCAGACAGTGTGAAGTAAGGCTCTATGGTGCTGAGAGGACAGAGAGATGTTAGACAGTGTGAAGTAAGGCTCTATGGTGCTGAGAGGACAGATAGATGTCAGACAGTGTGAAGTAAGGCTCTATGGTGCTGAGAGGACAGAGATATGTTAGACAGTGTGAAGTAAGGCTCTATGGTGCTGAGAGGACAGATAGATGTCAGACAGTGTGAAGTAAGGCTCTATGGTGCTGAGAGGACAGAGAGATGTTAGACAGTGTGAAGTAAGGCTCTATGGTGCTGAGAGGACAGATAGATGTCAGACAGTGTGAAGTAAGGCTCTATGGTGCTGAGAGGACAGAGATATGTCAGACAGTGTGAAGTAAGGCTCTATGGTGCTGAGAGGACAGAGAGATGTTAGACAGTGTGAAGTAAGGCTCTATGGTGCTGAGAAGGACAGAGAGATGAAAGGGACAGGAAACTGATCTGAATAGTATAGTATTTATCCACCTGGGAAGGTTCACACACTGCATTATACGTAACATTAATGTATACACAAAGAAACGTCCTGATTGATCCATGCATATACTGTACACCTGTATAGAACAGCATGTATGCTTACAGCATGAGTGTGAGATTGGTATATCTACGTTCATATGTGTGTCTGTGTGAGTGTTTGTGTACATTCATATGTGTGTCTGTGTGAGTGTTTGTGTGCATTCATATGTGTGTCTGTGTGAGTGTTTGTGTGCATTCATATGTGTGTCTGTATGAGTGTTTGTGTGCATTCATGCATGTGTGTGCATGCACAAATTTGTATGTGTGTGTGTGTATGCATCCGTAAGTGGGGGTATGGGACAAATTCCCATTTGTGTGTGTGTGTGTCCAGTGTGTGTGTGACGTACCAGGCGTTCAGACAGAGGAGTCTTGTCTCCATCAGGCAGATGTTGCTCCAGAGCCAGGACAATACAGTTGGCACAGATGGTGGCCAGGATCAACCACTCAAACGGAGTGAGAGAGTACAGTCAAGGAAGAAAACTGTGAGGAGAGCAGAGGACAGACGGAGAGGACAGGAAGAAACCAGGGAGGACGGAGAGGACAGGAAGAGATCCAGGAGGAGAGGGCAGACAGATAGGACAGGAAGAAACCAGGGAGGGGAGGACAGACAGAGAGGACAGGAAGAAACCAGGGAGGAGAGGGCAGACAGAGAGGACAGGAAGAAACCAGGGAGGAGAGCACAGACAGAGAGGACAGGAAGAAACCAGGGAGGAGAGGAGAAGAGGACAGACGGAGAGGACAGGAAGAGATCCAGGAGGAGAGGGCAGACAGATAGGACAGGAAGAAACCAGGGAGGAGAGGAGAAGAGGACAGACAGAGAGGACAGGAAGAAACCAGGGAGGAGAGGGCAGACAGAGAGGACAGGAAAAAAACAGGGAGGAAAGGACAGACAGAGAGGACAGGAAGAAACCAGGGAGGGGGGGACAGACAGAGAGGACAGGAAGAAACTAGGAAGGAGAGGGCAGACAGAGAGGACAGGAAGAAACCAGGGAGGAGAGAGCAGACAGAGAGGACAGGAAGAAACCAGGGAGGAGAGGGCAGACAGAGAGGACAGGAAGAAACCAGGGAGGGGGGGACAGACAGAGAGGACAGGAAGAAACTAGGGAAAAGAGGGCAGACAGAGAGGACAGGAAGAAACCAGGGAGGAGAGAGCAGACAGAGAGGACAGGAAGAAACCAGGGAGGAAAGGGCAGACAGAGAGGACAGGAAGAAACCAGGGAGGAAAGGGCAGACAGAGAGGACAGGGGGAAACCAGGGAGGGGAGGACAGACAGAGAGGACAAGAAGAAACCAGGGAGGAGAGGGCAGACAGAGAGGACAGGAAGAAACCAGGGAGGAGAGGACAGACAGAGAGGACAGGAAGAAACCAGGGAGGAGAGGACAGACAGAAAGGACAGGAAGAAACCAGGGAGGAGAGGGCAGACAGAGAGGACAGGAAGAAAGGGAGGAGAGGACAGGAAGAGGGGAGGAGAGGACAGGAATAGATCCAGAAGGAGAGGGCAGACAGAGAGGACAGGAAGAAACCAGGGAGGAGAGGAGAAGAGGACAGACAGAGAGGACAGGAAGAGATCTGGGAGGAGAGGAGAAGAGGACAGACAGAGAGGACAGGAAGAGATCTGGGAGGAGAGGAGAAGAGGACAGACAGAGAGGACAGGAAGAAAGGGAGGAGAGGACAGGAAGAGGGGAGGAGAGGACAGGAATAGATCCAGAAGGAGAGGGCAGACAGAGAGGACAGGAAGAAACCAGGGAGGAGAGGAGAAGAGGACAGACAGAGAGGACAGGAAGAGATCTGGGAGGAGAGGAGAAGAGGACAGACAGAGAGGACAGGAAGAGATCTGGGAGGAGAGGAGAAGAGGACAGACAGAGAGGACAGGAAGAGATCTGGGAGGAGAGGAGAAGAGGACAGACAGAGAGGACAGGAAGAGATCTGGGAGGAGAGGAGAAGGGGACAGACAGAGAGGACAGGAAGAGTGGAGGAGAGGACAGGAATAGATCCAGAAGGAGAGGGCAGACAGAGAGGACAGGAAGAAACCAGGGAGGAGAGGAGAAGAGGACAGACAGAGAGGACAGGAAGAGATCTGGGAGGAGAGGAGAAGAGGACAGAAAAAGGACAAGGCGCCAGCAATCTGATACTCAACTAACTCAGTTATTCCCGAATTCCCGAATGTTATAACATTTATAACAAACGTATATATCATAATGACATATTTTAAAATCCAAAATATAATAATGAGCCAACAATTAAAACTCCCAGTCAAAAATAACAACTATATACAGTAGCTATTGGCCGATCATAACCACATGATCGAATATATACAGTTGAGAAAAGCTCTTGATGAATTATTGGACATGATGCCATGATTCTAGAAACATAGCTACCACCTTCCTTACACACAGTATAGTGTTTCCTGAATGGGCTGAGACCTACACATGCACTGTAAACATGAACATATAGCATTGCAATAACTGTGTACAAATACACGAAGGTGACACCTGCTAAATGGGGATCAGGCCAG